>NW_010100319.1:0-3674 GCF_000699245.1 Pterocles gutturalis
AACTCTCTCAGCCTGTCTTTATATGGGAGCCCTCTGATCGTCTTCCTGGCCTCCTCTGGATCTGCTCCAACAGCTCAACATCCTTCTTGTGTTGGGGGGCCCAGACCTGGACGCAGTACTCCAGGTGGGGTCTCATGAGAGCAGAGGGGCATTCCATTCACATAATGTAATAGAGAATAATTTTTGTTTTGTACTGTAACTTCAACCTTACAGGTTTTTCCCATATTCCTTTCCTTCCCTGTCCTCCTGTGTGTGTATTTAGTCTTCAGTATGTCAGGTGTGATATTTGTAAACTCAGTCTTTACTCCACCCTACCATTTAAGTATTTCTTTACCTTCTCTTCAGCTCTAGGGAATTAATTCTGGGGAAGAGGATATTTTCGTTCTGCTTCTTAAATTCTAATACCATAGCTGATAAGATGAGCCTCATACATTTCTAAAGTAGTCTCGATCTGAAACATTGTCCAAATTGGACAGGGAGGGTTGAAGATGGCACATTCCATACCTAGTCCTTAGTCCTAATGTGTATTTTTGCCATGTCTAAGAAACAGTCTTGGACTTACTGCGTGTTGCAATGTCACATTTAAGTATATGTTGGTGTACGTAACCCTCTCTCAAGCTATCTGGAAACATGGGGGAAAAAATTAAGATCCTCATAGGTTGTAGGCCGTAACCTGTTGTTAGTTTCAGCAGAGTGAAAAACAGACCAGAAGTTCCAGGATCAAAGGAGAGAAGTGTTCAGAAGGGAAGATAGCCCATGAAATGGCAGAGTTAAAGCACAGTGCACAGACCAAAGGAATCCCTTATATTTTGACATATTTTGCTGGCAGAGACATGATTAAAGTTGTGTCCCATCAGCAGCCTCATTCTGGTTTCTCGTGAGATAGTGGCCAAGTATGACTATGACTGGGTGCTACTTTCTGAGAATATTTTGGATTTAATCTCTGCTGCTTGTGGCAATTCAGGGCTGATCTGCTCAGAAAGAAAAAAAGATATAGAGAAAACTGAAACTATTTCTGTTGTAAAGTAAGTCTGGGACATGCTCATTTATTATGAAGCCAGATATGCATGAGCAAATAAGTAACAAAATGACAACGATGTGTATGGCAGTATATATGTGTGTTCTTGGAAGGGGGAAGAAGGATTTGCTGGATGATGAGAGTTTTCATGCTATGCAGGCTCCTTCAGAAATGAAGAGTTTGATGCTTCAGATTATCCTCTGGTTATTTTCACTGACTGATTTTTGACTTCTAGCAAAGGGCCTCTGATGTTGTAACTTGTTAATAAGCATTTTGGAGTACAGAGGTCATGGGGTTTCTTTTTTTTTTTTTTGAGATAGCACTTCTACTCTCAGCTGTTGTTTGTCTTTTTATTTTATTTGTTTTTCCTGATGCCACATGAGTTGCCATGGGAGCAAAAGCAGAACTGGAGAACCAGCAGCCAGCAACTGAATTGTCTGACTTAGTTTCTCCTTCTCTTTCCGTGGGAACAGACATTTTAGCAAAATAAATAGTTAAATTTCTCTGGCAGTTTTCACTTTACCTTTTTCTGACTCAACTGACTTGGAAAAAAAGCGCTTGAGTTTGGGGTTTTTATTACGGACTTGAGGAGCAGGCCATGAGTAGTCAGATCAATGTGTTGGCTGAAGAGCTGCTTCATTTCTGGGTTTGACAACTGATCTCAGGATTTGACACATAAATATGTTGTGTCTTAAATTGTTTGTTTCCATTAAGTCCTAAAAATGAACAATTTGGCCTATAGTGCATGTCTTCATAAATGCCTTTCAGTCACTGATTTAGTAAACGTTTGGTAGATGCAAGTAAATTTCCATTCAGACCAAACTGCACGGATCTCTGTCAAGCAAAAGAACATGTATTTTACCCACATAAAGCATTCTAAAAACCAGTGACGTTCCATTAAAACTATTCCTTTGTTTTTGAAACTTTGCATGAACAAATGCTTGGGCCATGGGCTGGATACTTACAGGCTTCACCTGTTCATCTTAGCCTAATTTTACTAATTTCTAGAGCACTGTCTGCATTGTTCTGTTGTAATTTTTTTATTAGTTTGTAAATTTTTAAGATTTTTTTCTTTTTTTTTTTAAGTTTCAAATAACTTTTGTAACTAACTTTGCTTTGATGCATTTGAATAGTTATATTTGAGTATTTCGCTTGGATGACTCGAACTGATCCTTCATGAGTTTTAGAAATTTTTTTTTAAGCTTTGGATAGTGTGTAGGTGTTTGTGTCTGTGTATTAGCATATGGAAACATTTAAATATTTGGACCACAGAATTACAAAATGCAACACTTCCAGTGTGCATAGTGCATATTGTAGCTAAGGTGTAATAATTTACATATTGGAGGTGGAAATTAAAGCACATACTAGAAAAATAACAAGAAAATCCAGTTCTGTAAATTTGGATTTCTGAGTTTGTGTTACAAATGTTCAAGTCCCAAACCATCTGAAACAGTGCCAGCGGTGCTGGCTTGAAGTTTTTATGAGGAAGAGAATTTTGAGCAAGACTTTGCAGGATGTTGTTAGAATTTTGTTTAAAAAAGGAGGTTTTATTTTTTATGTAGAAGAAGATCTTTTTAAATAAAGCTGTATGTCTTGGATGTATTTTAAATATGTTTTAATGAACTTTCTGAAAAAGTCTTCAGTGTTGAACAGGTTTTTAGGAAAGGGAATAATGTGAAACTACTAGTAAAAACGTATGAGGTGTGTAAGTCGGTTAGTTACTTGGCCAATACAAGTTCTTTCTTTTTATTGGGAAAAAATTGTGATAGCAGAATAGTAAACAACAAAACTGTTACATGAAATGTACCAATTTCTTGTGAATTACGATCTAAAAAAAAACCCCAGCGAGAAAGAAACCACAGTAGATATAAACTCAGAGTATGTTGTTGGCATTAGATTAAGTGGATATGAAAAATATTCTATCCTAAACAATTCACATGACATTGCAAGGAAGTTGCAGTTAAATTTGAGGTAATGTGTTTGGCTGGAGTAATAAATAAAAATGTTGAAACTACTTGTGTCCTGTGGGGCTTGCGATAGCTGAGGCACAGAGTTCGCATCTGGTTTAGAGAAGGCCTGTTGTAACTTGTACATTAAAAAAAAGGCTAGAAGAGGCCAGCTGCTGCATACAGTTCTCAGCCTGTTTTCCTGCTGGATCACCTGTGAAAGGAGAAGATTAAAAACACATCACAAACTAGTGTAAACGTGTTATTCTGTTTGTTTTCTCTTCAGTCAATATGAACAGCAGAGCATTTTGGGGGGTAATTGCTCTCTGAAATGTAGCTTTTAAAATAAGAATGTCTCAGACTTATACTTCCTATGACATTGCTCCTAATAGCAAACAATATTATTTTTAAACACAAAAGTCTGTATTAATGGTCACAGACTTAACTATTAGGTTGACCGTTCTGTCCATGGATATACCGTGTTTAATGACAAGAATAGAGAAATAGCAGTACTAGGAATTTGAAAGGTTGGGTGTGATAGGTGGGTAATGAAGTCTGAAGTGTTGAAATGCATTTTGCTCTAGTGCAACAGAGCTTAAAAGCACCGGAGTAGTTTGTCCCTACGTGCCAAAAGACAAGGTGGCAGGGAAGAAGACTGGGCCTGGCTGAAGAGAGAGCTTTGGCTGGAACTTGGGGGGGGGGGGGGGGGG
>NW_010100319.1:3689-4893 GCF_000699245.1 Pterocles gutturalis
AGGAGTTTATGACCTGTGGAGGAAGGGACAGGCAACTCAGGAAGACTACAAAGATGTCGTGAGGTTATGCGGGGAGGAAATCAGCAGGGCCAAAGCCCAACTAGAACTTAATCTGGCTACTGCCGTAAAAGACAGCTAATCAGAATCTCTGTCCTTTACTGGATGTGGGGGGAAACATAGTGACAGAGGATGAGAAAAAGGCTGAGGTACTTAATGCCTCCTTTGATTCAGTCTTTAATGTAAGACCAGTTGTTCTGACAGCTAATCAGAATCTCTGTCCTTTACTGGATGTGGGGGGAAACATAGTGACAGAGGATGAGAAAAAGGCTGAGGTACTTAATGCCTCCTTTGCTTCAGTCTTTAATGTAAGACCAGTTGTTCTTGGAGTACCAAGCCCCCTGAGCTGGAAGACAGAGATGGGGAGCAGAACGAAGCCCCAGTAATCCAAGAGGAAATGGTTGGTGACTTGCTGCATCACTTAAACACACCCAAGTCTATGGGGCCAGATGGGATCCACCCAAGGATACTGAGGGAGCTGGCGGAAGTGCTCTCTGAGCCACTTGCAATAATTTTTCAGCAGTCCTGGCTAAGCGGGGAGGTCCCGGTTGACAGGAAGTTACCAAATGTGACACCCATCTACAGGAAGGGACAGAAGGAGGATCCGGGGAACTACAGACCTGTCCATGACTTTGGTGCTCGGGGAGGTTATGGAGCAGGTCGTCTTGAGTGCTGTCACACGGCACGTACAGGACACCCAGGTGATCAGGCCCAGTCAGCATGGGTTCATGAATGGCAGGTCCTGCTTGACGAACCTGATCGCCTTCTGTGACAAGGTGACCCGCTTAGTGGGTGAGGGAAGGGCTGTGGATGTTGTTTAGCTGGACTTCAGTAAAGCCTTTGACGCTGTTTCCCACAGCATTCTCCTAGAGAAACGGGCTGCTTGTGGCCTGGATGGATGTGCTGTTCCCTGGGTAGAAAACTGTCTGGATGGCCAGGCTCAAAGGGTTGAGAATGGAGTTAACTCCGGTTGGTGGCTGGTCACAAGTGGTGTTTCCCAGGGCTCAGTACTGAGGCCAGTTCTGTTAAATATCTTTATCAGTGATCTGGATGAGGGGATCGAGTGCACCCTCAGTAAGTCTGCAGGTGACACCAGGTTAGGCAGGAGTGTTGATCAGCTTGAGGGTCGGGAGGCTCTGCAGAGGGA
>NW_010100320.1:0-16230 GCF_000699245.1 Pterocles gutturalis
CTGTGCCTGCCTCAGTGGCAACCCCATCGAGATGCAGAACGACGCCGGGGAGTTTGTGGACCTCTACGTCCCTCGGAAATGGTGAGCGGGTCCCTTCAGCGGCGAGGGGACCGGGGAGGGGGGGTCTGCAGCGTGGGGGGCCGGGCGGTGAACCGGCCAGAGGCCCGGGCAGACCGTGCAAACGCTTCAGTAGCGATAATCTGTAGAAAAAAAATTTAAAAATTCTGTTTTCTATCTTTTTCTGTATTTTTAAATATCGTCTGTAAAATATATGAAGTAAAGAATACAGTTGAAGAGAATACTGTGCCTCTTCTGTTGCATACCTGTCACCCATACAGTGCGGTGACAGCTCGCGTGTGGTTCATTCCAGAAGTAAATGCACAGTTGGAGTAGTGCATGTGGTGTTTCCATGCTACAGGCTCCTGTAGCTGAGTAATTGCTTGTTGCCTTGATAGTACACCTTAAGTACAATTTTGAGATTATAGTAAAGGGACAGTGAGAAGCTTTTTGTAAATGTGCATGTTAAAAAATCACAAAAAAATAAACCATTCGTAGGTGTGTTATTAGGTTTAAGTCAAACTTTGTTTACAACCCGTGATTTCGGAGCGTTAGCAACCTGAGCATGTCTCGATGGTTGTAGTGGCTCCCAAGGAAAAAGGCATAGAAACTGTGTTCTTATAAATTGTCTTGATGGGTGTATTTTTTGCACGTTGGAAAGTAAAAACTTTATATTCTGTGTGTTTTGAAGTCCTGTGCTGCTTTGGGCGCTGTATAGGGATGAGCTCAGCATCGAAAAGCTAAAGCGAAGGGATTAGTTGGCAACTAAGTTGACACTCAAGTGAAAGTCTCCTTTAAATGTCCTCAAAACTGTATTTTAATTTTCTGAGCATTTAAAGTTTAAAGTGTTACTGTCTAAATTTCTTGTGCAGCTTTAATTTGCGTGGAGATTTGCCTTTAATAGTTTTTTTTTTCCATTGTGACTGTCCCGTTTCCTTTTGTTTAAATATGTCTTGTTATTTTATTCCTTAGCTCTGCTAGCAACCGAATAATTGGTGCTAAGGATCATGCTTCTATTCAAATAAATATTTCTGAGGTAAGTTTTTGTAACAGAAGTATGTGATCAGAGCGCTACGCCTTTAAACTTTTGATAGAAGTTGAGAAATGTAACAGCTTGTGATACATCTCCAGGTGATTCACTAGAGACCATGTAAGTGTAGAGCCTGCAGGCTTTCAGACGTGGATGTATATCATTATATCACCCTGGGTTATTTTTCAGCCTATTGGAGAATATTCATTAGAGAGAATTTCACAAAGCTCTGTACAGTCTGTTCCAGTGCTTAGCTGTTTTACTAAATACAACTTTCTAACTCTAGACATTTAGAGTTATAAACCAGGGAATTCCTTGTTCTGAAGGAAAAAAGGAGAAGAAGTGCTTGTTTCTGGGAAATTATTATCCCTTCTACCTTGATCTGTCTGTAAGAAAGTACCATTCTTCAGTCTGGCCTTGTGCACTCTGGTTTTTAATTTTTTATGCTCATCCATCTTTTTGGTGCTTTTTCTAGTTTGTCCAAACTTTAGGAAAGATACAGTTTTGAGAGCAGAACTCATATTTCTGTTTTACTTTGCTTAACTAAAACGCCACCTTCTGTGTTTTGCTTGAATCATTTCTGTTAATACTTGACACTGCTGCTCGTGATGGGTGACAAATGAGTTTGCTTGTGTGTTTTGTGTGTAGCATTATCATTTCACTAGTTCAGTGCTTGGGGTATTATATGCTTAGAATTTTTCCTGAGGCATGCTGGTTATTTTTATTGACTTGATATTGTACATTTAATTTTCTTTCTGTAACATAAAGAATTTGTTCTTGTCTAAGTTTAATTTCATCTTCTCTAGGTAGTGTTATTGCAGATCCCTCCAAGGTTAACATATATGCTGAGAAAACCACAGTAGACCTTGACTCCTGCAGGATCCCAGTTAAAGGATGTGGGCTCCAGTTAATTTAAACTCATTTTAACAGGCCTTTTTTCCCCATTTGTTTATCGGTATTTGCCTTGCAAAAATTTTGTGGATGCAGTGTTCCTATAGCTTATGAGCTATATTGCTTGATTGATTTCTTCTCGAATGGGAGACCACAAGACTACATTCCTGTATTTTTAAACAACTGAGTCTCTTGTGTTATCTGTCTGACTAAAGAAATCATTTTTTTAAATGCTGTGTTTGCAATTTCCTGTCGATGTTAAGGAAAATATCTTTCCAGTTCACCATGTTTCATTCCTTCAGTGATCCCTATTTCTTGTTTTCAAAGGATCAGAGATTGGCAGAACTCAAAAACAAACTCATACGTTATTACAGGGTTCACTACACTGTTTGATTTCATTGTGTATATTGGGGTTTTTTCCTGTTAAATTTCTCCAGTGACTGGTGAAGTGAGACCATTTGTGCCTCTCAAGTGGGGCATTTTTCTACCTGTGTAACAAGACTGACCGCTTCCCCCCTTCATTTCAATTTTCTGTAATCCAGATTTTAATTAAAAGAAATATGAACAAAATAACAAAAGCACTAAAATCCACAAGTTTAACTTTACATTGAACTTTTTCATTTTTTCAGACCTCAAATATTTTCCTCTTTTAGGAACCATTTTGTATTGCGTTCTTGTTAATACTGATCCATTCCATTTTAGAGCTGCACTGTGTAATGAACTATAAGTTTTCTGTGAACAGATACTCTATGGCTGTCTTTCTAACTTCAGAATTTGCCTTGGGTTTTTGTAGTTTGCAGAAAAATATTTACAGTTTAAGAATCTGTGCGGAGTAACTTGCTTGTAATTACAGGTTGACAAGGTAACAGGCAGAGTAAATGGCCAGTTCAAGACCTATGCCATTTGTGGACCAATTCGTAGAATGGTAAGTACGAAATGATTGTGTTTCCTTTTATATTGATCAGTAATCTTTTAGATTTATATTTGGCCCTGAAAAAACAATGTGCCTTCAGCTTATTCTAGAGAAAGAGGTTTTGTGGGGATAATGAAGACAAAGTGAAGACATGAACATGAACAAATTTACTTGGAAGAGTCTTTTTCTTCTAGTCTTTTTCCTCAATCCTTTGGTTTTCAGAATTATGTATGTTTATATTTTTTTTAAGTCACTGAAGGATGCAAGTTTTTTTTTTTTTTTTTTAATAAGAATGTATCAAGCTACTAATTCCTGGCTTTTATCTGTTGTTTATAACTATTAGAGATGATACTACCAGGATTTAATTTGTTAAACTTTGTGGAGCTTCCTAGAGTTCATCAGAAGTCTGCTTACCCGGAAATATATCTTGTTAATGCAAGTGTATATTTTATCAAGTTAAAACTATTTCTTATCCTAAAAGGAGGACAAATAATTTAACAGTTTGTTTTGAAAACACTAATCTCTGCGTATAAAATATAGTGATCTGTGGAAGGCGTGTGTATTTCACTACCACCATTAAATGCTGCAGCTGCCTCCCTGTTTAATGTGTATCAGCAGTTATTCAGTCACTTCAGAATCCTTTTTTTTTTTTTTTTTTCTTTAAAGGGTGAATCAGATGACTCCATTCTGCGTCTGGCAAAAAATGACGGAATTGTTTCCAAGTACGTGTGTTTATCTTATCCTCTGACTCTTGCAGGGGTAACTTCCATACCTAAATCCAACGTTTAGGATGAACATGTAGACATTGTATTTATAGGGTGATTACACAGTTGGTCAAAAATATTTACTTGAGCTGTTGAAACAAACTGGTTTGTAACAATGTTTGTTTTATTTTCTTCTAGGAACTTCTAACTGAAGAAACTCGGGTATATGAAACATCTGATGTAAAATAAACAGTTCAAACATATATTGTGCTGTGTCTTTTGTTCAAGTTGTAAACATGGGTGGATTTATTAGAGCTAGTCTTAAAAAGACTTAGAAATGTGTGTGTTCAAAAAATACACGGATTCTGATTATAAATTCTGAAATTGGCTTGCAAAGCAGTGCCAGAGTCGAAAATCAAGAATTTCCACTTCACTCTTGGTTCACTATCATCTTTCTCTTCCAGATTTAATAAATTTTGCAGTTGTAGCTCAGTTCTTTTTTTGATTTCTAATGCAATATTTTGCAGTGTAGCAATCTGATTCAGCTTGCTGCCTTTTTGCTGGTAAAACTTAAGGGGATTCTTTTCATTATGATATCAAAGTTTAGTGGTTTTTCCTCGAGGCTCACAGTGTGTATTCTGCCATTGACACATTCTTTAAGCCAATTATTCAAACTGGAATTAATGGAAAACTGTCTTACCAGAACCCTTGGCATCCTGGCAGGTTGATTGCCAAGGCTTGATGTAAAAAATATTTGTCAATATTTTAGTAAATTGCTTAATAGCTCTTTAAGGGCTAGATTGACTTTCTACCTGCTGATATGTTATTTTTTTAGATAACTCACTAGCAGAATCGAGGGAGGATGCAAGCAGTTTGACTGATAAAACATCTGCTGACATTGTCTCTTATCTGTCAGTTCCCTGTCTCTGGCTAATCTCCACTTCTGAGCTAACACAAGTTTTTACAATGTAGTTTGAAAGAGTTGCTTCAAGGTTTTACCTGTTGTACTTTAGGTGTTTTGTTTTAATTTGAACTGGTTGGCTTTCTCAAAGTTTCTGAAGCAGTTACTGTGAAAGAATGCTGGCTTTTGGCTCAGAGTACGCTGATGCTCAAACCATAAGCTTTGCTGAATTATCATCAGGCGTTAACTTCAGATACTGGACTAAAAATCAGTTTGTTATTGTGCAGGGCTGAGATCATAGATGGACTGTCAAACCAAAGTGTTTAAAAGATCTTCAATCATCCTGACCTTGCAGTGCTCTATTCTGACACCTCCCTCCGAGCTTGCTTCTGCTTTGTGTGCTGAAACATGGCAGAAATTGTTGTTCCATGGCTTTTTTTTTTTTTTTCTTTTATCAGCTCTTCATATTCGGCTTTGGTGTGGCATTTGGAAGGTGCTATGCTCAAGGTGCTCTAGCTGTACTCATGAATTGCAACTGCTGGCACCGAGATAGGGGTGTGAGAAAGGCGAAAGAGTTGGTGTTCAGAGAAAAGCAGACACTTATTTTGTGTGTGGAAGTGTCTAGTTACATTCATTAGCACCTCTATTGGGAAAAGATTTCCCATTTCCTTTGGCTGTAATTCCCCAAGGACTTAAAAGCATGGTGTCTTTTCTAGTGGTATAATGTCTCAGATTTTTGTTTTGCAGGAGGGAAGTGAGAAAAAGCTGTATCCCCTCTTCCAGGTGCTGCTTTTGTGTTGGTAGGATTGGCTGTACACAGCGGGTTTATTTGTCAGTTGGTGCTTATCAATTAAAATAGAATGTCAGACATGGTTCTGGTAGTTTTAAAATATGCTAGTGTGATATGCTTAGTAGTGAAAACCTCCATTGTCAGCTGCATTTTACCAATTTTGTAATATCTACAGCTATGCACAGGATGCCCTTCAGGTTGTGCGTTCTCAAGAATTGGCGAGATTATATCTGGATCATACTGTGTTCACTCCTGTGTGATCATCTCTGGGACGATGTTTGCAGTTGTCCTTACTCAAATTCCTGCGTAGGCCCTCTGAGCTTTCTCAAGTGATAGGAACTGTTGTGGTGATGCTTTCCTGTTGATGCTGTAAGCTGTCTCCATGCAGAGCTGGTTACCATGTGGCTTATTTCTGACTTCTCTGGGACAATGTTTGCAGTTGTCCGTACTCAAATCCCTGCATAGGCCCTCTCAGAGCTTTCTCAAGTGATAGGAACTGTTGTGGTGATGCTTTCCTGTTGATGCTGTAAGCTGTCTCCATGCAGAGCTGGTTACCATGTGGCTTATTTCTGACTTGTTTGCCGTGGATGCATGTGGGTGTGGGAAACTTAAACCTCAGACTTCTCTCAGGAGAGCCTGGAATAAGGATGCTATCATCTCTGAACTAAGGAGGAGGATGACTGACTTACCCAAGTGTGGTATCTTTCTCCTTATCTGTATTTTTCTGACTTCTCAGACATGTCAAAATGCAGAACGTTTCTTTGGAAAATCCCATCTTGATGCCATAGATAACCACTGAATCTAAGCATAGCAAATCAGGCTGTGTTAATGTGTGGCTGAAGTGTGTTGGGGTTTTTTAAAATTTGTATCAGGTTTTCAAATCATAAAGTGAATTAGGATTTCAGGTGTGAGCTACTGTTCAGATATAATGGAGTATGTAACTAACCTTTGGTTCAAAAGCAATTTCAGCAGAGAAGGCTGAAATCGCCGGGCTGCTAGACCTTTTTAGCATAGCTATAAATTAAAACATCTTTGGTTGCACATTCTATCCTCCCACTGATAACACTTGAATTTACTAGTCCTCCTCCAAGCTGACAGAACTTTTAAAAGATAAACTGGATGTTTCAAGTAAGGGAGAACTTGGCTAAAAAGACCAAAAAAAGGCTTCATGTTGAACTTCATAGTACAGAAAGCACGTAAGAGAGATACCTTTTAGATACCACAAGCAGGAAAAAAAAAAAAAAAAACAACACTTTATTTTTTGAGCTATTTTCTTCTGCCATCTAAGTCAACCATGAAAGATGCATTAAAAACAAAAAAAAAAAAAGGGGGGGGGGGGGGGAACTGTTAGTTGTGATTTCCCTGGAAATAATTATTTTTTCCAGCAGATAAATCTCTGAAAACACTTTCTGGAAAGACAAATACAGTTTCCAAACTGGAGAGATTTTGGCTTGGCTTATGTCCAATGCTCATTACTTTCCTTTGTATACAGTAAAAGGAGATAAGTTTTAATTGGACTTGATAAGTCAGAGAGAAACATCTTAAATTAGCTGCCTCTGCCTTGGCGTTGGGCTAGAACTTTAAATAAAACCAGTAACTCTCTACTGCAGATAAATGCCTAGTTTACTGAAGAGTTTAAATATTGTTGACTTGCTTCTAATCCCCTGGGACTCTGTTCATCCATGTGGATTTCAGTGGAATTCCTCCATAAGGCAAAGTGAACTGACAGCTTAAAAGTTCAAGATGAACTTGAGGTCTCTCAGATGTCTTTTTAAGCAATAAATCTCTATTAGCACACAGCAATACCAAATTTGCACTTCTGTACTAAGTATTTAAGAATTATGTTATAATTTAATTTTTTTTTTTGCTTTGTAGTACTGATTGTTGTTTCAATCAAAGTACTAGTTTGTGTTTCAGAGTTAAAAAAAAAATGAAATGTTACTTTTTCATTAATTTCTTGTCAAAATAAGCTTATGAAATGTTATGGCACCATATAGTAAAAGCTGGCTCAGTTGCAAATGGATTAGTGCTGTGCTAAAGGCTTCCTGAAGTTCACGCCATCTTCACCAGCGAGACTACATGAGGCGTTATAAAAATTTCAGCCGAATCCTAACAAGGGAGGACATGTGTCCCTTTAAAAATCAATTTTGAGTCGCATTTTCTAGTATTGTGATGTAAAATGTTCTTTGTTCCTGGGACAGGAATAGTTCAGATCTTCTAGAGCCATGAAAGGGAATGAACTGTACTTGTACTGTACAAGATGGGCAGAGTTGCCCTTACATGGTTACATTGCACCAAGTCGTGAAATTCTTTCCTGTTACTTAGGAGGACTTGGCAGTGGCATCCTAAGGACATCTGATTTAACTGGGGCTATTTTAGTGTCCTTGGCCAAAATTCTGCTGCTCTGGCAGAGCCTGTCTACTCCTCAAAACACCTTGTTGGTAGGAGCTTGTAGATGTCTCAATACTGATTTGGTTTCTTTTAATCCTTGACATTCTTTTAATAAACTATGTGGTGGTGACAAGCTGCTTTAGTCAGTCTCAGCTGTGTGTTGTGATCAGAGGTCTGGGTTTAGGAGCCCACTGCATCCTCTGTTGCTGGGGGCATAGAATTAGCAGCTCTGATAATATCAGCTTTGCTTGCAGGATGCCAAACAGGCAAAATATTGCCAAGGCTGAGAGAGGACAAGAGGCAACGTGGCATCACTTGTGCTTCGCTGCAGAAAGGAGCGCTGTGACTTAGAAGAGGAATAAAAAAAGCCAAGAGTATCTTTTGCCTTCGTGTGTATCCTTTACAGCAGAAGCTGTCTCACGAGTGCTCCCTGCAGAAGGCAGCTGGCACAGCTTCCCAGGGATAGAGTTTATTTTCCTAAAGCATGCGGCGGTGCTGGAGGCTGCTGAAAGCCTGCCTAGCGGACTGAGATAACTGTTACACTGGGGTCAGCAGCAATTTTGGTTTTCAGTTGGATGTTAGGGACAGCTGTCTGTTCCTATCTCCTGTTTTGTTCAGTTGCTGTCACTCTTAGTGATGCACAGAGATTAAAAACACCTCTGCTGCAAATATTACTTTGAACAGATTGAGGGAGGTTTTGATTTTAGTTAATTCACTGATGACTGTTTGTGCTGAGGCATCCCAGGGGAGGCAGCTTCCCCATATGTATGTTGGACTAATCAGCCATGGAAAATGGAAAACTAATCAGGCATTTTTTCCTGCTGGGAAATACGTGATTGTTTAATGTCAGACAGGAGTTCTCCTCAATAAGAATTGCAGCTACTGAGATTTTAAGAATTAAGAACAATTAGTAAGGTCAGTGTGGGATTTTTTTTTTTTTCTTCAATGTATTACAATTAAAAAGGTATTATTTTAACATCTATTTTCAGGTAGCCGATAGCAAGTGAAACAAACGTGGCCAGGCTGAACCAAGCGTATTATTCTGCAGCATCCACACCCAGTCTGTTAATAAATCCTGTTCCCTTGTTTCCTTCTACTGGACTGGGACTGTGCAGAAAAGCAAATACATCTTCTGCTGAGGATTCGGGACCCTCAGTTTGGGAGCAGAGCGTTGGCTGGTGTTGGCAGTCCTGTGGTGAGCTGACCACAGGCTGCCTGCAAGGTGATCCTCGTGCAGGGAGGCTGGGCTTGCTGGGTGTCGATGGGGGATGATTGCAGGGACGAAGGTAAAAGTCACACTTGGCATTTTGATGAGCTGATTGTAAGCTCTGTGCTCAGATATACCACATGCATCAAAATCAAGCTGGTCTCTCATCTAGCTCTAAACGTGATAATCTTCTCACTGGTTTCATAGGGCACCAGCGTCCTGAGAAGCGCCTTGACCCATCTATCTCTGCGTACCAGAAGGCAACACACCGTCCTCCTGCTGTGGATCAAAGCTGCTCGGACTGCTGCCCACTCTTGTATGTCTCAGTGCCCATCAGGTAAGTAAGGCTGAGCAAAAACACTAAGATACTGCGTGCTTTATTTCACAAAAGAGCATTTTCATGAAGTGTTTATCACAACTCCATATGGGCTGCCTGTTGAGCTGGGAAATGTGACAGTTCATGCTCCAGGAAAAGTGTTTCAGAGATCTGAGGCTGAATAAATAGAGCACTTCAAAATAAATTGGGTAGTGCACTACCCAATTTATTTTGAATTGGGGAGGTGGCAGAGATCATTCCCTGGTTCATTCAGTTCTTTCCTCTACAAGCGCTAGAAAGGCTGAGGATTTAATTCTGCCTTTGACTGGTTTGGTGGTAAAAGAAGAGGATTGACATGCCTGATTTTTGTTCTGGCCAATGGAGCCGTGCTTGCAGTGAAGTCCCTCTGCATTCCTGGGAAAATGGGGTCATTTGTGCCAGATCACTCAGCCAAGCAGAGGAGCCAGATCTGTGACTGCAGAGCCCACGAGCCAGCTGTGCTCTGGAAATACCGACCTTAAAATGTTGATGCTGCAATTAAGGTCAGTGTCTACTGATGGGTCACTTTTGCTGCTGCCCTGTGTCTGCTTTCAAGTGCCTGGACCCATCCTCCCAGAGTTCAGTCCATTAGCTGGTAATCTCAAACTTGGAAGAGTTTCCAGGCAGGCTGACTAAAATCTGAGGAACTAAGACTGCCTGTACCCAAAAATAAGTAAATAAAAGGAAGCTAATCCCAGATGGTGCTGATTAAAACGTGAACTACAAAAGGCAGATTAAGGAAGCAGCTTTCAGGCTGCAAAGTATATTACCTGAGAGGCAGCTTGATCATTGTAGCACAGAGCTCGTATTTCTGGAAACCCAGCACATCTTGACGCAGCGCTGCCTTTGGAGAGCCTGCATCCTCCTGCAGAAGGTAATGGTGCCAAGCCTTGGGTCTTTTGATCACAGAGGCAATCAATCTCTCAGTAGTCACCTTCTTGCCATGGGATACAAGGGTGACCATGTCACGCACAAAACCCTTCAGGGTAAAAGGAGGCAACTTTATAAGATTTGTCTGCCCTTCTCCCAAATGCTGCACTTGTCTAGGGAACAAGAGGCTTTGCAGATCTGGGACAGGTGGCAGCGTACCTGCCTGCCAGTGACACCACAGTCAGTGTCACTTCTGATGCTGGCTGCTGAATGCTTGGTGTCAGACCTGGTCTGGTCTTAAGGCCCCAGATGCAGATTTTATTTTTTATTTTCTAAAATGTATTGTTTGTGGGTTTTCTTTTTCCAGCTGGTTTGAGACTACCCTGACAGCAGAGTTAATCCTTGCCTCAGTTGGGACCAGTGCTGACTCACTGCTGTAAGTCTTGATTCCCTGAAAACTTTAAATATTCAGGAAAGTCTCATACACATACGTGTATAACAGCTTTCCATGGAGTTATGTAAAAATCTCACTTATGTTACTTCATCAGATATCTTTTGGCTCATGTCTGTTCTGTTACTCAACCCTCATTGATTTCAGTGCTTTTTTAAAAAAAATAAAAAGAAAGAAAGAAAGGAAGAGAAGTGCTGTTGGTTTCTTCTGAGCAAAGTGCTGTTCCTGGCATGCTTCCCATGAAGCGTGCATCACAGGCATTCAGAAAAACGAGAGCACTGGGGCCAAGGCTCAGGAGCCCTAGTTTCTACTTCTGATAGTGACGTTTGTTTTGAGCAAGACCTGGCGACTGTTACATCTTATACTAGAATTTACCCATCTCTAAAATGAATGTGATGAAAAAAGTAGGAAGCTTTGAATCAATTTGAGGAGTGCTCAAACAATGCAATTTGTGGTGGCACAGTTCTTTAAATAACTGTTATAGAAGGAGTATATGCTTTAAAGATCTGTAGTGATCTCAGTAGAGTTGAGCCAGGGCCAGGTGTCCTAATTTACTATTTTAACCCCTGGTTTTATCCTCTTTTCAGCAGGGAAATTTCATACCACCAATTTCCTGGACATGCAAATAAAATAATCCAGGTATCTTTTTTTCTCTTTTTGAAGCCAGTACCATTTATGTGGGTAGGACTGAATGTTTTTTCTTCCTTTAGGGGGTGGGTAATGAGAGGGAGGGTCATAGCAAAGCTGATTGCTGAAAAGAGTGACTCTGATTTACAATGCTCTGCACCTTGAGATAACGCCTCTGGTATTTGGAGACTCCAAAATGCAAAAGGCATTGCTGTGGGGAGCCTGTTCTTGGTCACCCATCTCTCCTATCAGTAGCTGGGACCCAGGAGTTATGAATGGCACAAAGGACTGATCGTTGTACAATGTAGCTGCCACGTTTGCTCCTGCTGCTCTGGCCCAGTCTAAAGACTTCTTGGATCTCTGTGGTCAATGGAGCCTGTAATGCAAATTCCCAGGATACCACTAGACTTATATTCCCATTTTCATAAATTTGCAGAAGGCAAAGCGGCACCAAATACTCTCCAGAAGTGCTCAAAGCTGGGAACAGAACAAACCAAGAGAAATTCCAGCAAAGGGGGTGGTAACTGATTCTAGGTCCAGATAACAGTTGTTATCAGAGAAGCTCATAAATCCACCCAATTTAAACAGAGTGTCAGGCAGCATCCCGTTCTGCATTGTGTGTTGCCTCAAGGGATCTACAGCTGCTTGTTCTGATCAATGACTTCCATTCTATCTTTCGGGTTCCCAAAGTCACCACTTCCTGAAAAATGTTTGTGGGGGTGCTAGTTCTGAGTGTCTGTGTGGCCCGAGGGAGAAGGAGCAGGACATGTTCCTGTTCCAGTGAACAGCCCCAGGTTACTGCTGAGCTGTCACTTGGGTGGCTGGAAAATGCCCTGATGAGTAAACCCACATATATCAGAGAAATCAACACACCAGAAGCATGGACATTGTTTAAATGTTGACTTTGGGATCTGATTTTCTAATCCAAAGTATCTGTTGGCATACAAGAAGTCTTCCTGAAGCATGAACGCGCTGATAGCATCACCTTTGCTGTGTCACTGTCACCCCTTTGGTGTCATCATGGCAGTTGCAGGGCTACCCTACATCTTGGCAGATGAAGATTACTTGGGGAGAAGGACGTGAGACCACACCATGGGAATCTATGTATCGTAACTCTGGTCCTGCCTCGAGGATTTGTGTTGAGGGATTATGAGGCAGACCTTTGGGAGGAAATTTACATTTACTGTTTGGAAAAAAAAGCCTCACAGCTTTGTTATGGAAAACTATGGATTTGCTGTTAAAGAATGATGTAGATGTGAGAAGATAAGCATCCCTGGCCAGTGTTTGGTCCCAAGTACAGTGTTAGGCTGACTGTTATATACTCCAAGTGATTTCTCAACAGCTCCTTCATGCTACATGAAAAAAAAATATTTGTATTGTGGTCAGCCATCCCTTTTAGGGATGTGCTGCAACAATTATTAGGAGCAAGAGGGAGCATGACCTTGCCATTCTTCTAGCAACTCTATCTGGGGAAAATCTGTGGATTTATTTCAGCCACATTTTGTCTCTTCCAGCAAACAGTTCTGTAGTTTCCAATATGCCAAAAAGAGCATAAGGGGATTTTGCCTCCACTAACATGACTTTCGAATGACCTCACAGAGCAAGGACTAGATGATGAAGTGACCTCATAAAATGCTCTTTTAGGAAAACACCATGTCATACGCTGCTGGGATGAATTGTCCAGAACAGGTTATACTGGGAATAACTGACGTTTTGGATGAACCTTTAAAACAAGACTCTGGGCTCACCCCACAAAGTGGAGAGGTATGAACCTGTGGGTCTTGGTGTCAATCAAGCAGATGCATCAAATCTCCATGCCTGCAGTGTAAGTGGGGGTATGGAGACAGGAAGGTTGTTTCTTCTGCCCACGAAGAGGTTCAGCACCTTGGCTACCTTTGCAAGTGTGTAATATTGCCTCCCTGACTTCTGTGGTGAGGAACCTTGGATTGGGCAGCAAGTTCTTCTTACTGTGCTGAAATGAGCTGCTTGCCTAAATGCTGAGCCTGTGATCTTGCTTTGAAAACCATCCCAATGCAGTGTCACACAGTATGGAAGGGACAGCAGAGTGATATGCATTTCTCCCTGCACTGTTTGAAATGCATTGCCCTAGGTGCGTGAGATGTTTTGCAGCAGGATGCAACCCTCTCTCATGGCAAATTGAGGAAGGGCAAATGAACCTTAACAGAAAACAAGAAGTGAGACGTGAAGAGAGGCAGAGTGGTTTGGTAGTTAGATAAAGAGCAGGGAAGCCACAAAACTGGAGCTGATGCCACCAGAACAGGGGATCTGCTGGGCATCTGGAGTGGGTCTGTTGATTCCTTCTGCCTGCCCTCCCCTGCTTGTAAGGAGGGACCCAGCAGGATAAACGCAGGAGCAACGGACACGTTCAAGCAGGAGGAGTGTGTGAGGAAGGAGTGAGCAGGTAACGAGAGAGGTGCGCAGTGGTCGTGACTTGGGGGAAATTTCAAGGAAAGCCACACTGAGGTCTGGAGGGAGGTACCGCTGCCTGCTGGAAGAGAATGGGAAGGGAGAGGTTTTGTGTATTTATACCCTATGTGAGGCCCTGACATTCAGGTCACTGTGCAAGCACTGCACTGCCACGTGTTCTTTGTAAATGTGTGGGCAATCACAGCTGGACGTGGACTTTCTGACCAGCAGCGCCGCATTCATCTGCACTGTCTGGTAGTGGTTAAACTTGAAAAGAAGTCGTACTTCCCTGTCTGCTTGTTGGAAATGACCTGAGCAAAACCAGCGTTAATCACTTGCACTGAACACACGGCTGGAATCCTTTTGATAAAGTCCAAGACACAGGACAGCTTCCTACGCAGGCTTTCCTAACAGCCTGGCTGCCTCGAGGGCAGACCTGATGGTCTGATTCCCATTGGAGTGAAATTTCTGAAACAATTGTAGTTGTTCCGCTTGGCTTTAATTTAACATCTGGGTTAATAACAGGGAGATTCCCAAGGTTGGCATCAGAGTCGGGAAGGAAAAGGAGTCATTTTGGAGTCCTTCCTTAATCCCAGCTTCTTTGTTAGAAATGTCGGTGTTATTTAATTGACTGTTAAATCCTAATCACATGAGCACCCTCCCTGGGTGTAATCTCCTGGGATAAATTGCCCAGTACTCGTGTCAGAGGCACATTCTGGCCTCCAGACCAAGTGCCCTGTGATTACAGCTGATTTTTTGGAGAGGGAACAAGGGAGGAATGGTTCTTATTTCCGTTTAAATTGATTTAAAAAGACAGTTGACTCCAGATTTGGATAAAGATACCATTCTTTAGTCTGCCCGAGGTCTTTGTAGATGTAGCTGTTTTTTCCACGCTTTTCATCAAATGCTCTTAGGGTCTGGGTCTTATCAGACAAAGGCAAGGTGGTACAGCCAGCCCTTAGTGGGGAGCAGCCGGACAATGGCACGAGGTCTCATCTCGCAGGCAGGAGGGAGGGAAGGAGCTGGCCTAGGTTAGGGTTAGGTAGGAGCTAGTTATCTGTTGGAAGCAGCCTACACACAGGTCTCTAGGATCAGGAAAGAGAACCGGAGAACCAGAGTCAGAGCAAGGTGCTGGCATCCCAGCAGAGCACAGATGTGTGCAGGGGACAGTAAGTGACTTCTGGGATGCTCATGACTCTACTGGCCCTGCGTTGCCCAAATGCTGAGAATTAGGAAGGAGTTAGCATCTGTGAGCTGCGCACCAGAAGGTCTCTGATCTCAGACCTCCACACTTGGAAGAGGGACAGCATTCATCGCTTCTCAGATTTCCATCCCTCTGTGAAGCCACCTACATGTATACCCACCTGAGAGGGCAGGTTTAGCTTTGCTCATACAAGCTGTGCTCACCATTTAGGGATTCTTCACCTGTTAACTCTCAGGACAGCAGCAAAAGGACCCTGTGCCTGCCTCTGGGAAGGTGGTAGTGTGCAGCAGCAGCCTACAAGTTCACTGAGAGCAAAGCCAAGAAACCAACATCCTGCAGCAGGAGAGGAGCAGCCTTGGTGAAGCAGCTTGTAGCATGGACGTGTCGAGGTAGGACAAGAAGTCTGGCCCAGACCTGCTGCACATGTGTACCAGATGCAACTACATCTGGCAAAGGCATGGTCTGGAGTGACTGTTCCCGGCGTCAGGCATCTGTCTCCCTTCTGGAAGGCAAGGCTTTGCTGAGACCAGCTTGTTGGCTCCTCTTTTCTCTGTAATGTTAAAGCTATGACACTAAGGGAGACGGCAGCTTGTAGTGGGCTCAGGAAGCGCAGCCCTGGCCGAGTCACTGGACTGCGATGCACCGTCTCGCGTGTCTGCTCCCAGGTGTGCTGCCTGCATCCAGCCCAGCAGCAGCTGTGACAGATCCTGGTCCCCCCACACTCACAGCACGTTGTTTAGCATGGCCCCACTGATAACAGTTCCCTGAGCCCACTGCAGGCACATCACAGGCCATCTCATTTTATCCAAATATCATTTCCCTTCCCAGTCCTGAATCATCCCCAGGCTAATGTCAGTGTGCCTGTGTGTCAGTACCAAAGGAATGCTTGGTAATATCCCTTTTTCTGCTCAGCTTTCTCCCAGCTCCCTTTAAATCCAAAATAATTTGTACTTCCTTATGACCCCAAAGGCAGTACAAAACAAATGTATCAACAGGAAAGTAAGCACTTTAATCAGTAAAATCCAGCTTTTTTTTTTTTTTTTTTTTTTTTTTTTAATAAAAAAAGGCCCCTGGAATAATAACAGGTCCCTGAAGGGAGAGAGACTGAGAAAGGATTAACAAATAAAAAGAAATGCTATGTATGTTCTGGCTAGGTGCCAAAGGCCCTTAGGGCCAGGTTTGGATAAAATAGGGCTTAATTTCTGGTGTGAGAAACTGCTAGAGTGAATCTGTAGCAAACAAAGGCCAATTCACAAAGGGCCATAGGCCGTGGACGGAGCAGGACAGGGCAGCCTGCCAGTTCTGCCAGCTCCTGTGATTTTATCATTTCTTGCAATATCAGATGTTTTACTTACAGCTTCCTTTTCTGCTTGCATTTTTTTAAAAACCGCTTTTCTGCACACGAAATCTGT
>NW_010100320.1:16361-17307 GCF_000699245.1 Pterocles gutturalis
TTTAACTGTTTGGGTTGGGCAGTGTGAAATGCTTTCTTGGACCATGAACAACTGTTTACATTTGAAAAGAAATTCTGTGTCAGCAGTCCTAGTGGGCTCATCGCTCTGTGACAGCATTATCTCCTTGGAGAGCTTCCAGTGCCAGCGGAGTGTGAGATCCCCCAGAAACAGTAGTGCTGGGCACTGCCTTTTCCAGACCACCAAAACCTCCCCGCTGCAGATCAGGGGGTCAGCGAGACAACATCAAGCCAACTATGGGAATAGGGTAGTACAAACCTACCAAGGGAATTCTCTCTATAATGGGAATCTTGCCCGATTCTTAAGAGGAGTTCAGTGCACTTTGTCCCTGGGGAGCATACCAGCGAGCGCTTACCCAGTCCTGTGGCATTTCCATCGCAGCCCACAGTATGGGTGGTACCGACGGGAATGAATCACACTCAAGTCCTGTTATGTACTCTGGTTCTTTCCAATAAATGGAGCAGAGAGAATAGCTTGTTCTGAAAGTCTAAAGCTTTTCTACTAGTTGCACACTGTGCTTAGTACCCTTGATAATTAAACAGTTGGCTGATAGAATATACCTTTTTTTTTTTTAATTGCTGGGATCTAGGCAGTGTGTTTGGCAGTCACCTCTCAAACAACTCGGCATTTACTCCCGTTACAGAGACTAACGGCATTACGTGTGGTGAAGACAGCTTTAGAGTCGCTCTTAAGAAGGCTGCTGGAGATACAGGATTGCTTCCCCCAGGGGTCATCCCCCTGTTTTCCTATGATATTATCTGATTTTTGAGGCCAGTTCTGGACTTGGGAACTCTGCCCACGCACATTTCTTCTGTCTGTTGTAGGTCCAGCAATGACAGACCGGCCCACCCAGGGCAGCCTGTGGCCATTTACTAGCCCAAGCCAACACAAGCTCATTCCTAATTTTTTTATTTTGAAAACACCGTTA
>NW_010100320.1:17325-21299 GCF_000699245.1 Pterocles gutturalis
CCTTTGGGTCACCATGTCCACTTTGTTCGTACCTCAGGCAACCATGACTTGGGCTTTCCCCAGAAGCTTTGCGGTTGAACACAGGTGGGTGTGAGGTGCATCTGTGGAGCAGTTTTGGTTCAGTCCCAACAGAGGCACTTCTAGAAATTTCTGCTTGAGTTGCTGCCACTCTAACAGACCAAATCCATAAAGGTTTCAAGCAGACATTGAGCTCAGGAGGTGAGATGTCATGATATGGTTGGTGAGAGGAGGTTGGTGGAGTTTACATCAAACCCCACTTCGTGTTACTGAAGCATTCAAGCCCCATCCCAAAAGCAGGGACGCCTTTTGTACACCCAAGGCACCAGCTTCAGGGACAGCCAGCCTTGTAGCATTGGTGACCGATGCATTAAGTTACCTTCCACAGCAAACATACTGGGAGTGACTGATGAGCTGGTAGCCCTCTCCCAGCCTCCTGGTGCCACACGTGGGTGTCCCTTGCTGGGGAAAGGAGCTGGAGCCATCGTGTGCTCAGCCACATGCCACTGCTTCCAGCCTGCCCACGCCTGGACACCAGTCCCGGCATCATTAGGGACCCCTCTATGGGCATGGGTCTGCTCAGCACCCGGAGGCGCGCAGATGCAGGTTTTCCGCTGTGTTACACAGGCTGGCTGTGACTAATGGAAGGGAAACAAGGAGTGTTTGACCCTCGTTAGTGTCATAATTTCGAGTGATGCCCACCCATTGCCTGAGTAGTCTTTACGCTTGCAGGGCTCTGACAAAGAGGGCTGTGTTCTTGCTGTATGTGATTAACTAAATCCTGTGTTAGATGTAACAGGATGAATGGGGAGCTGAGGACGCTGTTTGCAAAGATAAAGAACGTGCAACTGTACTGGCACAGGCTGTGCCTCTGCAGTAGCGTTTCTCGAGTGGAGAGAGAGGCTGGCTCCTGTTTTTATTCTGTTTGTAGCTGTGGTATTAACAGTACATACTTGAAATGTGAAAAATCCCTTTGTTTGGTCTCCCTCTGGCTTCCCACGTGGAAAAAGGGCGTGTGGAGATGGGAGTGCGTAGAGCTGTGAACACAGTGTGCTCTCTGCTGCTGGCATCGCCAGGGCTGATTGAGGCAATGGTGAGGGAAGGAAAAGCCACTCTCCTGCCTGATGGGAATGGCTCGGCTCCCACAGCCGTGGAGGAGAGGCTCTGCACGTCACCCAGCAGGGAAGGCCCCCAGGGATCAGGTCCTCCAGTAAAGAACCTGTTCTCTTCCCTGTCTCCACCCCAGTGTTCCCCACTGTTTAGACAAAGAGTTACTCAGACACCACTTTTTTTTCCTACTGTTTCCACTTGCCTCTGTTCTTCTGAACCAAGACCACATATATCAAAATGTAATATTACAAGGATCAGCTTCTTGCAGGATGAGGGACAAGTCCCCAACACTTTACATGCTAATTCATTTTAGCATCACCTGTCTCTTCTGCTCATCATCTAACACTATTTTTATTACTCATAATTTTTCAAATGCAGTAAAGTCATTTGGGCAGCTCAATTTGACTGCAAATGCTTGTGAAGATTGACAGGAACAACACTTAAATTTTTGCATTCCAACATAAGCATACCTTTCACTTCAGGTATTGGGCTAAAAATGATATATTGTGGTGGTGTTCCAGGTTTAATTTCACCTACAGCATCTCTATATTATATGGCAGCAGCCATTAGAAATGAATGATGCTGAATCCAGACAGAGCCTCTGCTCTTAATTGTAGGGGCCACTTGCTCTGCTGATGACAGACAGCGACTGCCTGTGTATGCTGACTTCACCTTCTGTGGTTTTGCCGCAGTGTTTGGGATAGAGGCAAGTGAGAATATCTTTTTTTGCACCACCTGTTGGTGGGTTTTTTTCCAAGTGTCTGAAAGATTAACTTGTGCTCAGACAAGTGTGATGTCTTTGAACTGAATGGAGAGATGCCCGCAGGAATTCATGGCAGCTTCAGGAACTGGTCTAGGGGACACCATTCAGAAATATTAAGAGTCCAAAAGCTTCTCCACCTCACCTGGTATGGCTGTGTCTTAGCAGAGATTGCTGCCCGCGGCACGGCCCCTTTGAAGCACATTTGCTCAAGGGAGGAGCAGGTGTGGAGGTACATTGATTCCCCTGCCCGTGCAGTTCATTGCCCAAATAAGAGTCCTTTGTGTGTAGGAGTGGTGTTCATTAACACACAGGACATCATTCTGAATAGGTTTATGTTGGTGTAAATATTCAGCATGGCTTAGGGTAGACAGTGGGATTGGGACAAGTGTGAGATCTATAGTAGATGCTTTCTGAAAGCATCATTAGGACGGTGTATTTCATGAGGTTTTGGTCTGTTTGCAAATATTTGCGTGTCTATGTATGCACATGGTGAGTCTCCTTTGTGATGAGTCTTCACCTCTTCGTTTATTGCTGCAATGCAAAGCACTGCTGCTTTTGGCATCTGGTTTCCTATGAACACCTTCACCTCTTGATATTGCTTTGGTAATCGTAATGAAAACCATCCTGACAGCTCTGACTGATTGTCCCCACTTATAAAAATGCATCTTAATCCTCACCACCACTGCCAGCCAGGCAGTTTCATTGTTAAAAAGATTAAACTATTATCCCATGCAAATACCAACTTCTAATTTTAAAATGTTAGGCTAGAGTCTTTCAGTGATGGAAAATAGCAGGATGCCTGGAACATTGTATACTCTAGAGTTTCATGGCCAACATGTTTAAAACTCTGTGAAATACAACCTACTGTCTCAGTCGTTATTTCTGTAGGTGAATTAGTGTCCTCTCCCCCGATCCAAACTCAGCTGGTTTCTAGCTCAGAAATGAAAGTAAAGCAACTTTTGTTTTGTTTTTAAAATAGTTTTTAAATTCTGCTTGAGTCACAGGCTAAAATTATAGTTGATTTTGGACTACTTACAGCACAAGGATTTTAATAGCAGGCGTTCAGTGCAAACTCAAAGAACAGTCACCAGACATGGACAATTTAAACTCTTGCTACTGTGTCTTGTACTAATACCAACTTTTTCCCATGGATCCATATCAGACAGAGACATGATCTAACTGAGGTGTGTTTTGAGTCAGATTCCTGCTCTCTCAGGAGCAGACTGCTTGGCTTGCATCTTTAGGAGGCTTTCATGAAACATCACTTGTACCACATTGGGTTTTCAAGCACTTTGGGTTTTATCGAGTCTGCTTTGAAAGGTGCGATTACACCCCAACATACTTTTTAAATAAAGCCATTTGGGCTGACGGGACTCTAATGTAGAACAGATTTAAGTAGCTTGAGTTACAGTCAAAGATCCCCACGAGACTGAGTTTGGCCAGCTGAACAGTTGCTAAAGGATGACTCATTTATTCTTTGTCAGCATGGTAGACGATGCATGTTAAACCCCACAAGCAGACATATCTAACAGTGAACCTTTGTCCAGGCCAGCTCTTGGTGTGGGGCACTGCTGTGAAACAGCCCTACAGAACCTCGCAGGGCGGCTGCAGATGTCTGTTCTTGCGCGGGAGCGAAGGCAGCAGCAGCCCGAGCCGCGGGGGGGGTACATTGCGGTGGTGTGTTCCTTCATGTCACTTGCTGGACCTGCTGAGCTATTGCATGCAAGAGCTGGAAAGTCAGCATGGTCTAGGGAAAGTGATTAAACAAAGATAGGGGGGCCTAAGGAGATGCCCTGGTTAGCTGAGATTTATGAGCCATGGTTGGATCTGTCACTTGAAACTGCCAAAACACAGGGGGATGGGCCTTGGCCCTTCCTGGATGTGGTGGAGAGCTGCAGGTGGTACTTTCCCATCCATTTGGTGTCCGTGCTACAGTCTAGCCATCCAAGTGATGCCTGTAGCTTCAGGTGTCTAGGCTCTTCCTTGGTGTTTCTCACCCTGTCTCCTTTACTAAAAATAATTTTGCAGTCTCGCTTATTTTACATCTTCAGTTTAAAAAAAAAATATATATATATTTTTTTTT
>NW_010100321.1:0-1625 GCF_000699245.1 Pterocles gutturalis
CAAAAGAGAGCACTCTTCCGAGTGTTCTTGCCTATATCCTGGGCATGATGTGCATGACATGGAATAAATTATTGTCTGTTCTGAGTTTCAGTCTTAACATAAGGGCAAATCCTATGCTAGCAACCAGCTATGCCTCTTTGCTCGTCTGCTGACCTTGGCAGCAGAACAAAACATTATTCTCTCATCAGCTCCTGTCCTGAGCATAAATCCAAAACACAGCCTCTTGCTAGCTATTTATGAAGAAGAGGGAGGAAAAAAAAATTGAGAGAGTTAACTTTAAGCAGCCTGTGCTTAACCCACGAAAACAGGGCACGAGGAACAGCAGCTCTGCAGAGAGCGATGTTCTCCTTGCAGTATCTCAGCAATCATTCTTGCCGTGTAACATCTCATCTGACTGCTCACTTTACCACGTTCATTCCAAAACATCGCAGAGATGAAAGTAATGCCATCAGCCCAAGTCTGCAATGACAAGAACTGCTCCCAGCTCCAGTTTATGGTTTACTGCATCAGAGCAACATCACTGGTTTTCTTCATCCAAGAGACCAACCAGAGGACCCTGAACCTCAAGGTGAGGGTGAGAGGAGGATCCCTCCCACTGTAACAGCAGAACAGGTCCAAGCCCTCCTCATGACATTGATGTATGTAAGTCTATGGGGCCAGATGACATGCATCCCAGCTGGCTGGTGTGGTTGCCGAGACACTCTCCATCATATTTGCAAAATCATGGCTGTCAGGGGAAGTCTCCAGTGAGTGGAAAAAGGGAAACATTGCTCCTGTTTTTAAGAAAGGGAGAAAAGATGACCCGGGGAACTACAGGCCGGTGAGCTTCACCTCTGTGTCTGGGAAGATCATGGAGCAAACCCTCCTCGAAGCCACCTTAAAACACGCACGAGACCAAGCAGTGATCCAAGACAGCCAGAATGGCTTTACCAAAGGCAGATCTTGCCTGACCAATCTGGTGGCCTTCTATGATGGAGTGACGGCTTCGGTGGACAAAGAAAGGGCGACGGATGTAATTTACCTGGACTCGTGCAAAGCCTCTGACATGGTCCCTCACCACATCCCTCTCTCTCTAAATTGGAGAGGGACGGATTTGAACAATGGACTGTTCAATGGAGAAAGAACTGGTCGCAGCCACAGGGTTGTGGTCAATGGCTCTATGTCTGGATGGAGGCCGGTCACAAATGGTGTCCCTCAAGGGTCTGTCTCAGGACCGGTGCTCTTCAACATCTTTATCAACGACATAAACAATGGAATCGAGTGCGCCCTCAGCAAATCTGCAGATGACACCAAGCTGAGTGGTGCAGCTGATACAATAGAGGGAAGGGATGCCATCCAGAGGGACCTGGACAGGCTGGAGAGGTGGGCCCATGAGAACCTCATGAGGTTCAACAAGGCCAAGTGCAAGGTGTTGCACTTGGGCCGGGGCAATCCCAGGTACTTGTATAGACTGGGAGAAGAACTCCTTGAGAGCAGCCCTGCGGAGAAGGACTCGGGGGTCCCGATGGACAAGAAGCTGGACATGCATCAGTAGTGTGCGCTGGCAGCCCGGAAGGCCAACGATGTCCTAGCCAGCACGGAGAGGGAGGTGACTCTCCCCCTCTGCTCGGCTCTGGAGAGGCCCC
>NW_010100321.1:2074-24905 GCF_000699245.1 Pterocles gutturalis
GGGGTTGGAACTAGATGGTCTTTAAGGTCCTTTTCATCCCAGGCCATTCTATGATTCTATGATTTGTACGTTGAACGTATCCTCTCAGCCCTCTCCCTTGCTCAGAATACAACTCAGATCTGAGATTTATTTCCAGTTCATGGGTCCCTTTACAAAGATCAGGAATTCACACAAACACAAACATAAAAACTGTTTTGTTCATGTTCTGGTGGATTAAAAGGGCAGTGGATGTCTCCTCAACCGCAGGCAGCTATTGATTCCTCCAGGCCAGTCCTGGGTGAAAAGCATCTCCCCTCTCACCCCGTGAAAGCAATATACGCAGTTATTCACAGGACGGTAAACCTTCAAGACTTAACCTGATTTTTTTCCTATAATAGGAGACATTCACTGAATTTTGACTGAATGCAACATCACTCCATCCTCTTTGCAGGGAGCGAGCTGCCTGCCAGCACGCCCCAGCAGTGACAAAGCTGCGTTCAGAGGACTGCACACGCAGCACGAACGCCACAATGTGCCAAAACAAGGTATTCGAGAAGGTTTTCTTTGTTTTAAGAGGGTTAGAGATGAGTCAAACTTCAAAGCTTTTGGATATTTTTTTTTTAATTTGCCAAAAATGTTTTTATAGGATTAACTCTACTCCCGCTTTCTTGACCAAGTCTCCAAAATAATCCCATGCCAGCTCCTGAACTTACTCTTCTGTAGTAGTTGTTTTTAGGAACCGCTCATAAAAAAAAATGCTCAGCAAGAGTAGGACAACGTTGCATGTAAAAAGGATTAAGCAGGGAAAAAAAGAGTGTCTGAGTGATTCTGGTAAAGTCTGCACAGCTGAAATTAAAAACAAAGCCAAACTACATGACATGCCAGAATACCTTCACAGAAGAAAAGGATTTTTAAGTAAATACACACATGCCCACATACAAATTCTCACCTCGAACACAGACCTACGCAGGCACACAGGCCACCTTCCCCCTGCTGCCTGTAAACAATCAAATGGAGGAATACTGCAAACACAGTGAGCTACGACACATCAAAGACCATGGGGGGGCATTTTGCTCTCTGCTCAGTCCTCCTTTGAAACAAAAACTAACAAGCCAGGAGGAAGTCAAACCCTTGGTACTCAAGTATGTGCGAGGCAACTCTTAACTTGATATGGCTGAAATTTCCCACTTTGCAGGAATACAATCACAAGATGACAAATTCCAGTTTGTTTCCTCATCATTTCCCAAACAAACATTCCGAATTAATTTTGCTTCATGTGAAGTTTCATCAGGTTTGCTTCAAATGGTTTCCCGTCAGATCTGAAGCATCAGGACACCCCAAGAAAATACTCCAAGTCCAGAGCAAGTTCCCACCCAAAGGAAGCGATTTCAAGTTTCTCTTCTCCTCTTCCCTGCGCTATCCAAAGGGATACATCGCTGGGGACACGGAACACATGAGAACACTCAGGCCCTTGGAAAACAGCCACAAAGCAATGACTTCAAAAGATATTTATTAGAAAAACTGGACATTTACAAGAGGACTGGGTAAGAAACAAATTGTACAAGGCACATGCAGTTTCTAGAGTACACTGCCTAGAACAAAAGACTGCAAATACACGTAACACACCCACCTGAAACTGCTCATGTGGGTTAAGTCACTGCTCAGATCACTTGCCACGACAGGCTGATGCCAGGGTTTTTCTAGAAGACAGCTAATCCATGGTACATTTTACATTTACTGCAAAATTACAGATGGTATGCACAGTTTTAATGACAGGTAAAACAAGACTCATATGCAAGAATTTCTACATCATTCTTCCAAGTTGTGACACTGAGATAACGTATCCCGTAAGATTTTGTCTATTTAATTATTTTAATTCCAGGTGATCTAGATTTCAAGTTCTTATACTAATTTTCCTCCATGAACAATAAAACCTTGTTATCTACACACAGTTCTACCTAGTGAAGCATATCCGAGACTATTTGCTTGGTGACCTAAGGAAGAAATCCAGAGATTTAGTTTTCTGTCAAAACAAGATTCACAGGTAAGTCCTTTATAAATCAGAGAATCGAGATGGATATTAGCCAATGCTTTCATTAGGTTTCAGAATAAACTCAACCTAATCTTGACCAAACCCAGGAACTGTTGGTCTTTAAAGGCACCCAGCAGTCCCCCATCACAGAGCAGAGAGCAATATCCAGCTAAACTCAGCAGAAAAATAAATGAGCGCTAGAACTCAACAGTTCCTAGCAACAAGCACTACACAGGCACCAATTCTCAATCAGGAACATGAACAGAAAAAATTCCTCACTGAACAGATCGGTGACTTTGCATCTGGGTCTGTATCTCAAAGGGAAAAAAAAATACTTCAGGAAGGGTTAAAAATCTAATTCTCAAATTGGTCTCTTTTCCTCCTCCATGCTAAAAACACGTCCTGTTTCTTGACATTTTGTTACGGCTTCAGCAGCCACCTGATCAATCCAACATCTGTCCATAAAGCTTCAAGGACTGTATCAGGAAAAAAAACAGAACAGACGAACTACTGAGGGCTTGGTTGTCAGCTCTCTTCCCCCCACCTCTCAACTTACCTTTTCTGTTGCAGTTCTTCGATATGCTAAAGACAAACATTGATATCACCACTGAAATAAAAAAAACGGAGACCAGAGAAAGCCATGGCCAAGAGACAAATGGCACCTAAGCCTTCTCCAGATACATCAGAGCACCGAGACTGGAGACGAGTGTCTTGCCGCCAGAGTTCACACTGCCAGTCTGTGCTTCAGTGCCCCTCGCAGCATCTTTCCTTCATCACCTAAAAAGAGACGACAGTAGAAATAATTACATTTCAAACAGGGAAAAGTTATTATAACAGAGAACACGTCCTCTAACACCACGCCAAGGACAAGAGGAAGCTGGCATTTAGCCGATCCAAAAGCAGCAAACGATCTCTTTTAGTACGAATATCGTGAATAACAGACTTCACCATCTCAGGAAAGGCTCTGCTGCCCTCTTCATTAATGAGGTGAAGAATTTCACTGAGTTTGCTAGTTAGTAATATTAACATGTAAATAGCTAATCAACTGTCACGTACGCCCCTGGTTTAAAGAAACTGCAATTAGAGCAAAGTGTTACACTATCCTCCTGCCTCTCTGGGAGTGTAAAGCCAAAGGTAAGTGAAACAAAGCAAGTAATCTATCTCACACGCCATCAAACACCCTCAATTACTGAGGTACACTTGGAAAGGTCCTGGTCAGTTTTTCAAAATAAGATAACTCTTTGCACCTGTACAATTTCTATAAACTAAAATTTAGGACAGCATCTGGAAATGAGAAGGCAGGTGATGGTTACCGAGCTACTGCTTTAGCTCACTAGAAGAAACACGACACACTGCCAGAGCTGATTTAAGCTACTTTTTCACTTCAGTCTTTGAATATCAGTTTGTCTGAGGGCTTGGTCCAGGATAAGTAATAAATTTCCATGTTCCTCGACTTTAGTGGCAAGGCTTTCTTCTTTTTAAATCTGTCTCTCTTATCATATGTTGGAAGGTTCTTTTAAGCACGCAGAATAAAAAGAAATCCCAACCACTCTGGAACGATCCTTATTTTTTCCAACCTGCCCATTAAGGAGAGAGAAACCGCAGTGAAAGATGGATCAACGTGAATATCCTGCAGATGAAATAAAATGCAACAGTCACTTCACCACGGTCTACACAGGCATTTCACAAAGTTGTGCAGCAGTGACATTAACTGGCATTTACTCTTTTTTTTTAAAGACAAATCCACTAGGAACAGGCAAGGATTTAAAATTCTAAATTAGTCTGATGTACTGACATGACTGACAACCAACCAGATTTCTTGCTGCCTACGCGAGCTGAAGTGACGATACCTGCCAAGGTGCTGGCACAGGAGGCAGCACAGGACCACCCTCCCCCAAGAGCGTCTCCTAAGCTTCATGGCCAAAAGCAGTGAATACGAAACGACCACCAGTTTTGGAGAAACTACTCATTTTAAGATTCAAGACCTACCTGGCAGCTGTGATCATAACATACTATTCCCCTAAAAAAAGAATGAAAACAAGTACATCTTTTTTTGTTGAACCCCACAGAGATTAAGAGACATCCAGCCAGCCAGGCTGATGATCCAGCACAGACCAGAGATCATGGGTAGAAGAAAAACACTCACCTCAAATGGATCTGACCAGCAAGCGAACTGTTCCAAGCAGCAGCAATGGTTGATGGGTTTCTGCTGTCAGTGTGCAGGTGTAAAGCTCACTCAAACCAAGCTGAACTCTGGCCCTAACTAAACCCTTGGGTCACAAGAAGTGGAATCTGCATCAAAAAGCAGATTCCCACATTTAGGGCTCAGACAATAGAGCAAAACCCCAGAGCCAAGGAAGGCTGGATTTCATCCTTTCTGCTACCTCTTGCACTGCACTGGAAGACAGAAATGCTTCCAAGTCGGCACTCAGCAACGCTTGGAAGACAGCACTGCAGAGGGGGGGAGACCTCAACAGAACAGGAGGGTATTCACAGCATCACCCCCACCAGCAACACCTCCAATGTGCCCTGCTGCTGTCCTCAGGCATCCGCCGCGGCTCCAAGCAATGGCAGGAGGTTCAGGACAAACACCCACCAAAGGGAACGAGAGGACTAAAAAGATTTCACTTACAGTTACCATAAGATGGGCAGGAGGCTGGAAGACCAAGTTCTGAGAAGTCATCGTGAAAAGGCAAAAGGGTCCCAGGCCAAACAGGGAAGGGTCACAGAGACGAAGCACAGAGAGACAAGCACAGACCTCCACAGCAAAACACATCAAGAGATGAAAAGCTACAAGTAAGGCTACACTTTTTTTTGTGTGTGTGTTTTGGCAAGATCTTCCCTCTCACCAGGCTCTCGAGAGAAACTGGCCGTGGATGGGGCTGGCACATGTGTGAATGGAGCAGGAGAAGCTGCTGGCAGTGGCTGGGCCACCTCAGGTCCAGGCTTCTGCAATCAAACACAAGATAAATATGACCAAGCTCCTTTCAAAGTGACATCCACTCTGCAAACAGCTTTGACACTTTGGTGAACGTCCTGATGCGACACTGCTCTATCAGACCTAGAACAGGATGATCCAGCACAGCCAGGATGGAGCTCCACAGCTGTCCGCCCACCCCACAGCGATCCCTGCCCCAGCTCCCGCGACACCCCCAGGAACTGCCAGGTATTGGGAGGGCAGGGATGAGACTTTGGTTGTTTTTGTTGTTAAGAACGTGCTAATACTTCCCATCTGTATTACTGTCAAAAGATCAGAAGGAAAAATGAGCCAGAAAAGGAAGACTTTGAACATTGCAATGGGCGCTCAGGCCAGCAAAGGAAAGTTGCACCAGTGTCTTACCAGTCTGCAGCTCCCAAGGGTCTGCCCTCCTCTGTCCAGCCGATGCAGCACTGGGCAGCTCTTCAGAAGATCGCTGAACATCATACCACAACTATTCAGTTCTCCTTCTCTCAAACCAAACTGCATCCTAGAAGAGCAGGTGCTGAACTCGGTTTCTGCAAACACTCGGGATTTTCATCCTGCTCTGCCTTTCTCGTCGTAGGGTATTACTAAGTCTCACAAATATCCCACGTGAGCCTTGCAAAGCAGCAGGTATCTCAGAAGGCACTGAGGTGACTCGAGTGACACCCAAAAAGGTATTTTCAGACAAATATAATGGGCAGTTACACAACTACTTCTCTATCTCACCTCCACTAAAAACTGAGACCCAGCTTCCTAAACATGTCAATTTAAAAGTATAGAAACCCAGGAAAAAGTGAAATATCATTCAGTTCCTTTTAAATGTTGTTTTTTTTTTAAATGTTTGCAAGCTGAATCAGTTCTAAACTGCAAGGTAAATATGAGCCAAGCCTTGCGCCAGACACTGACTGGAGTACACGATGAACCACAAGAGGTTGAGAGGGACAGAGCCTAAGTCCAGGAAACCTATAAAACACCTAGAAAAGGAAAAATGTTGAAAAAACACGACAATAAATATTGAAAAGAAACTAGAGTCCTATAGTCTTCTGTCCCATTTCTCTATCTGTTGGTTTCTTTTTTTTTTTTTTCCCCCAATGTTGGTTGCAAAAGGGACATTGAAGAGCCATCTACTGGAATGTTAAAACTTCTTAAATGAGGATCCAACTGAAATTTGAGTGCAAAACTGTAAGAAGCAGTTATAAATATATAAAACAAAGGTCTGCCCCAGCCATTTCAATTCAAAAAGCACGGAGCTAAAATTAACCTGGATTTAAATAGCAAAGCGGAGTTTGATTATACCAGGCGTTACTCTAACAAGTTTAAGAACATGGTACCCAGCACACGAAACCCCGACATGATCGATAGCTGTTCTCTAGGAAACCCTTCCCCCTGTTTACTGTTCTGCACAACATCAGTCATCACAAACGTCAGTCGGAAGGTGAAGAGCAGCCACGACTCGCAACAGCGCTGCGGGCTGGGATTCACTCACAGGTACATGGGTATTTTGCAAGGTTTTTCATTAATTAAAAGAATAACTAGGATCCAATTCACTTGCTCCTGGGACACAGTTCTAGTACACGGCTATGTCCACAGAGGCTGTAGCCCCAGGCTGGGCATAAACGAAGTGCTGGGAACAAAGGATTTTCAGAAGAGCAATCAAACGTTTCTAGAGGTATAAAGAGAGAGAACTTACCAGCCAGCTCAATTCACACGGCACTATCAATATTCTTCAGAGATTATGAGTGATGAGAATGGAAACTAAAACATTATCAGTAGATAAAAGGGACCAGGTACTTGCATACTGAAGATACCAATTAAAATAATGAGTTTTAACTTTTTTGGAGCCTAATTTCTGATTGCTTTTCAATCAACTATCATTTCTAAAGTATCTTATTTAAACACCTAATTGACAAGAAGAAAAAAAAAAAAAAAGACATTTTATACAGCCGTAGGCTTTTGCTTCTCCTTTCATTCTGCCATGAGACATCTTCCGGACAGCAGTAACACACCTGCGCTGGCTGAATTGTTACGATGACAGGACTGAACTACAAGTATAACAAGGAAGTATATGTTTAATCACACATTACATCTCCATTTTCATCAAGCAAGCCTAGCTCTATAAGCAACCGCCATCATTCCCAGTCTTTCGGTATTAAACTCTGATTGCGTTTTTTTTCTCACCAAAGATTTTGTGGTCTGAATTTGGACCAGAGAAGAATTTACTGCTAACACAAAGGCTCTGTGCATGAAAAAGCTGTCTGTCTTTGCTTGTGATCAGTGTGGCTTGGCCAGTCCCACACTTCCTCCTGGAGGTCCTCTTACCTATTTATACACTGCAGTCCCTCCGTGCACAGAGGATTCATCAATTCAGGCACCTTCATCTACTTTTCACCTACCAACACAGTAACTTCCAACACAGAATCAATGTGAATTATGTAGCCCACATATTCCTGTTGCATCAAGAGCAAAGCACACAGTCTCTATTGCCAGATCCAGATCAGTATCTGAAAGATATGTGTTTTCATACAGGAAAAAAGTTACACGACACATCCCCGTTGTATGTCTTGCATCAATTTAATCATTATTGGAAGCTTTGTAAGAAATACAAGACCGTTAAAGAGATGCACAAGCTCGTGCACACCTGAGACATACCGCTACAGAAGACAGCATAGCTATAACATACTGTTATGACTTGCTACTCCTCTCTCTACAAGCAACCTTTTATTTTTGAAAGTTCAGATTTCACACCAGGAAAAAGCTGTTCCATCACTGTCGTGATTTTTACCATAACACTTGTGAAGCGGTTTACCCTGTATGCTTACTCTGAAAGGGTGCCCTCCTCCTCATGGGACTAATTGAACTGCAGAGGAAGAGACTGAAATGGAAAGATAAGAGTCCACTACAAGCATTCTCTTAAAAAACAAAACAGATGTTCTTTTCTTGAAAAACAAGCAGCAACTTTGTCAGGCTTTCTTCTCCCTGCCCAAATAGTGCTGCTGCTTTGTCCCCAGTTATCATATTTAGAAAAATCCAACACCAAGCAACACAGAAGACAGATTACATCATCTGACTACATCACATTTCATTTAAAGCAACTTTGATGTTACTACATGTGGTCCTTTGAACGCCCAAGCAAAATTCTTTTGGAAACTCTCACTGCAATCCAGGATTTTCAGAGACTTCATATGCATTTTTGCTTCAAAAATCTGAGATGACTTTACTTGCCTGACTTATGCAGCTCAAAAGTGGAAGCACTCTAGTAAGGTCTACTGTTTTTGTGATGGCACACTGTTGGGAAAGCAAGATGACTCACTCCAGAAGCACACGGTCCAAACGTTCTTCAGACATGGGACAGGGAGATTCAAGGCAAACTGCAGGATCCTCCAGCGTGACCACAGGCTGATTCCATAGCGCAGAGTTAGACAGAACAGAGTCCTTCAAAAAGATCCTGTAACGCACAAGAGATGCCACATCTTGACATCTTTCCAGTCTTTGGGTGGAACACCCTCGCTCACCCCCGCAGATCTGTCTCCCTTGCTTTCCTGCCCATCTTCAGCTGGCAGGAACAGCAGCCGCTATCCGCTGGATACATGTCCCACTCTGCCACTCATTTTTTCTAGCCTTGTGCATGGGCATTACCACCAGATTATTTTATGTTTTACCTCAAAGGAAAACCTACAAAGAACTTGTCAGCTGCTGTCCTCAGCACGGAAACTGACCAGCATCACCTTCCTGCAGCTGAAGGCAGACACCCGAAATCATTCCATCTATTTCGCTGTCTTGGCCCTTCCTGCTCAATTCCTGGCAACTTCTTTATGGCACCCTTGGCTCAACTACTCATTCTGGTAAGGAACACCTGCCTGCCTAACACCAAAACATAGATTCACAGAATGGTTTAGGGTGGAAGGGACCTTTAAAGGTCACGCAGTCCAACCCCCTGCAATGAGCAGGGACATCTTCAGCTAGATCAACAGTGATAACAAAGAGCCTGTAAATAAGATCACAGTGCCTGTTTCTCCATCTGTACAGCAACTTTACTTTAGATTATTACTTCAACTAGAGCTAGTACTTGCTCTGAGCCCCATCCAACCTGACCTTGAATGTTTTCCAGGGAGGAGCTACATGCAACATCAATGAGATGCAACCAACACGCTCCCAGTTTGTAAATCCCACTAACAGAACTGTTTCCCATTCAGGAAGCCACATGGTAATTGATGGGATCCACCATGCTGAATCCTTTGTACTTAGTGAGAAGGAACAGGTTGTACGAGTCATTCTCCTACAGCATCTACTTGTGACCACAGTTCTGGGGACATACACTGAAAGCAGTGTTCTGGCCCCTCCACCGCGACCGTTCTCAGCCCCACACAGAGCCCGCGCTGAAGCCGAACCAGCCAACAGAAGCGTCAGTGTTATCTTAGATGAGCTCCCCAGCGCAGACCATAGCACTAGCAGAAGAAATACTTGCATTAGAAGGGAGTGTTTCTTGCATTGACAGGACACCGACACACATCGGTAAAACTGCACCACTGTGATCTAGACGAGATTACAGGAATCACTGCTTGGACAAACTTCCTTCTCACTCCGATTGCTGGTCAAATGAGTTCTGGACAAGAACATAAAGGAAAAAGTGAAACCTAAGACCACTTCCTAAACTTAGTAAAAACTCCACTACTTGGCTGTTGGTATTTCTTCAGATAAACAGGTCTCTGCCTCCCATCGAGTCTGGATGAACCTCCCCAATCTGAGCAGGAGGAAGGATGGACTTGGAGAACTACATGGAACAATCCAGAATCGATATATTGTACTAAACAAATGATATTAGGAGAATATGGTTGTTTTACCATCTTTGGTAAGCCTGTTCTTGTACATTACACCTTTTTAGGCACACTATCTTCAATTTCTTTCCCTGGTACACTGGATACAGCAAACGTGCAGTTCTCCGAGCTGCAGCACTTCATCCTGGCAACCAACACATGGCGTTGGGAAGGGCAGGACACCTACCAACTGCAGAGGTTTTATTCTAGGGGTTAACATATACATCCATGATGTGCACCTTAAAAACTAAAACGCAAAGGCACAGAAGCAGGGAGAAGATGTAAGATAACGGCTGGGTGTATGAGATTAGTAAATAACACTGCTCTCTGAAAGGAAGTAGGTAGTTAACGAGATGAACAATGGGGTGTTCCAGAAATATTCCTGTGAAGTATGGTTTGCTCACTTTTAAAACTACTGTTGTGTCTGTATTTCAATAGACAAGAGATTATTGAAGACTCTACACGCTGCACGGTTCAACGCACGCTGCTTTCACAGTGGTCCCTTCCTCTGACAACAGCGAAACGCAATGCGAACAGACTTGGCGTATGCTTGAATTAACCATATTCCTACCTTGGCTGATTAGGGAAGGGTTTCTTCACAAATCAAAAGCTTCTTGAGAGTTACTCAAAGTCCATCTCATGCCAGACAGAAGTGCAGCAGAAGGAAGAAAGTGTCTCAACAAGAGTGTTGTGTCCCCAAGGGAACTGTCCCTTGTCCTCCTTCAGGACTCCCACAGCTCCCCAAACACAGAGCTGGAGCCTATGGACAACAAAACGAAGGGCTGGACACTACTCTCATTATCTTGTATATTTAAGGACTACTGCCACTTCCTAAGTAAGGGGAAGTCTCCCACTGATAGTGAGAAATGAGGGAGCTCAGTTTTGCTCATGAGAAGGACCTGTGTGCACTCCAACACACTTGTTCCAGCCAGCTCAAACAAACCTGAGACAAACTACATCCTTCACTGCTACGAGACCTTCAGAAGGGAGAAGAAACTCCATTAATGAAGTCGATGACTGGTTATACTAGTCTGACATGCAACTTTCCTTTTTTCCTGTTTTTCTAAAGTTTAGTCTTTCTATACAAGTACTGAGCAGAAAACTTTCCTAGCTAATTCACTTCTCTCTCTCATACTGAAAGAAGCCTAAGTCAGCTGAACATCTTTATGCTCAGAAGATCACATCTGCAGACACATGCTTTCAGTTAGAGTTGCCAGTTCAAGCAAGACAAGTGTACAAAAAATAAGCAACTTTGCTCAGTCTGTCAGAAATCTCTACCTTGCAGGAAAAGTCTTCATGGTAAGTGAGGTTATCATACCTCCATCCCAAAGCACTCCAATTTATGGCTTTTATATAGTCAACAGAAAATGCTGAATTAACATAAAAAGTTCAAGCAAAAATTAGTGAAGTTAAAGGAATAAACGCTCTAAGTGTTGCCTCTGAGAAGAAGGATGGCAATTCCCACCACGGAACTGTACTCTAAACCCTCCACGCTAGACTTTGTGCCATTAACAGAAGAGCTCTGATTTTTAAAGTATTTCTTAAATTCAAATTTAATTTAAAAATCCATTATTTCTTGATTGAGGTAGTGGTGGAGCAAACTAAGAGCTGGACAACTGCACGGTTTTTCTTCCATGTACATAAACACCCGGTCATTCCCACGCTACACAGATCTTCTACTAGAAAAACCACTTTGAGCTACTTAAGTACTTACACATTTCTATCTCATTTCCGAAACTTCGACTGATGCAGCCAGACATTTGACATTCTTTAGCTGCTTCTATTTTAAAAACCTCAGCTCAGTTGCTAAAATGATTTTTGAAGCTATTTGCAATGGAAGAGAAAAGAAGACCTACATTTGTGGAACTGCCTCTCGCGCCTGGAACAACCTCTGCGCGGTGGAAGATGCAGTCTTCGCTGCACGCATGCCACTTTGGTCCAGTGAAACAGGTTTATGACCTTCAGATTTTGCATGCTGCACTGCACACCTTTTTGAACACGCCCACAAGGCACGCAGTTGAAAACATCTATTTGGCATAAGAGAAAAGACTAGAAACCGTAAAACCAAGAGTCAGTCAAGCACAGATAAAAGGAGGGGGAAAAAAAAAGCACATACAATTTCTCTGGACCAGCCTTTAGAGAAATTACACAGGAGGAAAAATGTTGTGAAATATTTCATGTTTACAAGGAACATTAAAGAAAATGTATGTTTTAATGCTTTGCAGACGTGAGGAATGATTAATGTTTACGTGCATAAAATGGGCAAATTAAATGCAAAATTAGCTAACGAGTGCCTGTCTACATTCCCGTGCAACGTGTATCATCTAGAAATGCTGACAAAATTCGTAACTCAAGATCTCATATTTCATGTAGATAAGGTAATCATATCAAAGAAATTAAAAGAATCCTGCGGTATTTTGACCCTTACACCCCACATCAAAAACTCATTTGAAAATGCCAATGTCCATTCAAAAAAAACCTCAAACCTTGCAACTGGAGTTTGTGTCTGCATCCTGTTGCCTATACAGATGCAAGATACTGCAGGGAACACTTTTCTCTTTCTCCCTCTCTGCAAAGAAAGACAAGCAGAGGCGTACAGCCAGTCCAAGGGACAGTAAAGAAGGAGTAGAAGAGAGAAGCTACAAATACTACAATTAAGGATTTAAGCGTCCTCATTTCTCATGAACCTTAAATTCAATATCTCAACTAGTATCAACTGGCTTGTACAGTATCAGAGCAGCAAGTATAGTTCATTTTCAGAAGGGCTAACAGCACTGATGGCTGAACACCGCTTTGAATCTGAATGAGAAGTAGCCAAGAAATTTCGCCAGCAAGTATGTTCACTCTGAAACACTGCTAAGGACTCCCTCTTCAACCTGAAGTTTATTTTTTCCTCTGCTCTGCAACACTCTACCGAAAAGCCTACAGACTGCTTTCTTAGAAGTATGCAATATGTTATCACCCTGTAAAGGTACAGCGACTAAAAAAAAATAAAATCTGATACAAAATGTATGGCATAAATGTACGACTGACTAGCCATTATCAGAAGGATTTCTGTAGTAAACCCCTAAAGAATATCTGAAAGAAAAGTGGTGCAGCGGGAAAACAACTATTTGACAGAAATGCTTATGAGTCTTCTTTAAAGTTGCATCCGGCAAAAATTTTACATTGAATCCGGAACTGTTGCAAAACAGAAGTTGAATAAAGGTGGCTGCTCAGCTTTCCGGAGTGTGATGGAGTTAGCACGGTAGTGCTTACATTATCTAAGGACCCTTCTATGATGTATACTACTCCAGCTTTTGACCCTGTTGAAAATTACTTGTGATCCTAAAGGTCAGCTACCATCCTCCTGGCTTCACTTCTAGCACTGTATGAGATCTTCGGATTCCCAGCATTAGAGATCCATGAATGCCTTCACCAAAGACCTTCCACCTTTGTTCTTCCCAAAACAGCCTGAAGCACACTTCAGATCTGGTAACAGCACCGCCACTGCAGCACAAACATTAATCAACTACCTGAAAAATGACTGTGCTTGCAAAAATAGAAAGCAAAAAGAATTCCTGGATCTTTTACTCTTCCTGGAAAGGCATACAGCAAGCTTTGCATGCAAGAGTCCACAAACCTGTTGTCTGACTAGAACCATCCTTGTCAATAACTAACTAGTACCGAAAGATGTTCAGCTGTATGTTCTTGAACTGCCGCAGTAGTGAAGCGTTCCCTAAATCTCAGAGCTACCCGCAGGACCACTGCTGCAAATCATTCTGCCCTTGGCAGCCACAGAGGAGAAAGATGCCCCATATATGCTGTGGCATCGCCATGTCATCTTTCCTTGTTCGGTGTTTCGGTTTTTTTACAGGGGTTTATTAGTTGGTTGGTTGGCTTTTGGGGGTGGGTTTTTTTTGCTGTTGTTGTTGTTGTTTGGGATGCTTTTAAAGACCTGCAAGCACTAAATGTTAATTTCATTAACTGGGAAAATAATGAACAAATAAGCCACAGAGGGCAGGTCTGAGGCCATTAAGTGTAATTTAAGAAATCTGACCTAACTTCACAAGCTGCTTCAACTGAGACAAGGTAGTTCTAACTTCATAAACTGCTACATTCTGAAACCAGAAACCCTGAAAAAGGGTTAGACTAGAAGTGGCCTTTCATATACTATCCAGCACTAGCAGAACTGAGAGCCTGATTCTTCCCCACAGTCCACTCTCTCCTCCTTCTCACCCCAAGTAAGTCCTCCAAGATCCCTTTTTATAAGTTGGAAGAATTTTGGTTCACCCAGTCCTCTTTCTGAAAGCACTAAAATTCCCAGTAGCCAGTTTTGGGTACTGATCGTATCACTGAAAAAAGATATTTGTGCATAGAAACTGTAAAAATTCACTAAACTGGATTATATTCCGTTAGTTTTTAATGCAAGTACTTGGAGCTCATTTAGAGCAGAAAAAGCATTTTGCTCCACCTATATTAATTTTTTGTAACAAAGTATTTGTAAAGACACTGTTGTTACAGCTCTGCCAACAAACTTAAGCAACTGGTTACCCACTGCTTTAAGGAAATCTATAAGCAAGTGTTTCTAAAAACACAGTTAAATTTGCCTCTTGCCTATCTGGAGATTCCCCTAGTTAGTTTAAGCTAACTTTTCTAGGTAGCTCCTCGGTTAAACCCCAGCACACCAAGCCACTGCTCTCTTTCACTCCAACACTTTCAAAAGTATTCCTGATGGAAGCTCAGAAGCTGGATGTTGATAGACAAGAACTAATCCTGTCCTCTATCATAGAATGGTTTGGGTTGGAAGGGTCCTTAAAGATCAAGTCCCACCCCCTGCCCTGGGCAGGGACACCTCCCACTAGCCCAGGTTGCCCAGGGCCTCACCCAGCCTGGCCTTGAACCCCTCCAGGGATGGGGCATCCACAGCTTCTCTGGGCAGCCTGGGCCACTGCCTCACCCCCCGCACAGGAAAACATTTCTTCCCAATACCTAATCTAAGTCTCCCCTCTTTCAGCTTAAAACTGTTACCCCCTCATCCTACCACTACACCCCCCGATTCAGAGTCCCTCTCTCCTGCAGCAGAAGGTAGCCAGCAGCTGCAGAACGGGCTCACCTGGCTGTGGGCAGGATGCTGAGCGCACAGCTCCCATCTCCTCAATGCAGCGTTCACAACAAAGCGGAAAGAGAAGTTGCAAACAAGTACAGGAGGACAAAAACTGGTTTCAAGACTAAATATTAGGGCTACTTTAGTTCAATGCAATTCACCACAGATGTGATATCAGCCAGAACACGTACGCCCCTTTAAAGAAACGGGAGCTGAAGTCTATGCACTGAATGCCTGACTGCGGCCAAAACCTATTTTGTCAAAAAACCCACAAGCGACTCCTTATATTTCTGAAGAAAAATCCTGCTGCGGCATCACATGCAAAAGTTAATCCATACGTTTATCTATGGCTTAGTGTATTACAAAGATGTTAAAGCCTCTCCTCTACCAACATGGGACACTGAGACCAGAGAGTTTAGCTGAGCGTTGGAAGGACACGTGTGCACAACTGTCCAGAAGGCTCAGCAGCTGCTCCACAGACATCTCACGAGATTGTTCTTATTTGATGCACAGTCCCTTGAACCTGCCGAAAGACATGCACAGGACGTGTCTGTTCTGCATTTAACAATGTCACTTTATTGACTTTAACAGAGCAATCTATTCCTTCGCACTGATAAAACATCTGCCTGAAGCACACCCCAGCCTCCGGAGGGGCAGCTCCCAGGGCGAGCTCACAGAATTGCTCTGCAACAAAGACCTGGTGAGAAGTACCAGGGCACGAGCCCTTCAATATGAACTCTATCGGAACAGAAGGCAAACAAGAGAAAATTTTTCTTCTAACTAAAAGCAGGACTCCTCATAGCTGCTGATAACAAGCTGCAGGCTCAGGCTTCCTCAGCTATATGGTTTTTCTACCTCTCCTCTTCCCAATGCCTTCAAGAGAAAAAAATACACAGAACATATTTGCTCCCACTCCTTTAACTGGAAACAACCTAAATACCAGAGTGCACAGGAACAGCCAGCAAAGCATCAGAAACAAAGAAAACAGGAAACATGGGGAAGACTGGAATGCGTATTTCATATGCTAAGAACGGCTCCTGCTGCTGGCTGTTCAAGGGGGAAATAAAGTGATAAATAAAATATTAACTATCAGGCTTCACCTGCTGCCTTACAGGGAGAATCGTTTATGTTCAGTTCTAGGTTTTACCAGGCAAGTGGAGGTACCAATGACTGACAACTGAATGAACAGCACCAACATGTTCTGTCAAGCTGCTCATCAACAACTGACAAGGCTGTCTCCAGCTGTTCAAAGCTGGATGCTCTGTGCTGAGTATCCGCCCTCAGCCAGAATCGCTGGGAAAATCTTATAAACTGAGACATTTGGATGTTGAGATCAAGAGCATTTGAACATAACTGCGTATTAAAGCTCTTGCATCCTGGCTCCAGTATTTGCATGTTACAGAGCAGAAGTCATTCAGTAAAGATTTGCATGAAAATAAAGCTCGTTGTAGCAGCTTGGAAGAACCAATGCAATCTCATGGATGCACGATACCAAGCGTAGGAAGAATTCCTCTCCTGTGATCTCCGTGTTGCTACTGCCAGCACTGAGCAGACCAAAATGGAGGAAAGAGCTCGACCCGAACAATGAGGAGAAAAATCTGAATTGCAATTGATTTTGACTGAAAATGCATAAGGATGAGTTCAAGATCTCTGGTCTTGATAAAACAGACATTAAACTTACAACGATGTGTTCTTATCCTTTTTGGTGTTTGCTCTGTAGGTACTACCATCAAAAAGTTACACTAATTCTCTACCTCACTGGTTCAACGTATTGAATTTTAAAACCTGATTACTTAAAAGTTACCTTAGAACGTGCTTCAGGGAATTCTTTCAGAAGGTATCCTGCACCAGGAACGGGTTAAAAAGTGAGCACAAGAAACATGAAATTACTGCCTGTGCCACATCAATTCAGCTCTCCTGCTTACGTGCATTACAATACTATCTTCAATTATGCACTCGAACTATTTTTACTCACAGGACTTTTAGCGCATACAGCGTTCTACCTCCCCTTTTTCCGCAGAAGTTAAAGCAACACAGCAGGGAATTTAAAAAGAGAAAAGCCCATCCACTGCTAAGACAGCTGAATGCTCTCCAGAATCAGGTTTTCCTTCCTATCACAAAATTAACACTTATACCATACCCTCTCTTAAATTCACGCTGGGTATTTTCTGCACGCCTAATTTGAAAAGTTTGAAGGTATGTCAGAATAATGTCATGTAAATAGGTACTGATGCAACAGGTACTCACTCCTCAAGGTTAAAACAGAAATACAACCACCTCTCACAGAGGCCACTGTGAAGATTTAAAAAAAGGATATAAAAGTAACAGACAAGCTCTGAAGAAAGTTCAACAAGAAAATTAATGAGCAAGACTGCATGCTCACTGGTGCTAAGGAAGGAACAAAGTGAAGCTGTACTTGAAGTAAGGAAGGCAGAACTAAAGTTTGGTCCGCTTTTTTTTTTTTTTTTTTTTTTTACATTTGACCTTTTTTTTTGTTTTTTTTTTTTTTTGCATTTAATGCAATTTCACAATTATAATCACAGAAATACATTTTGAAGTTGTTTTAAATTCATAAACCTCACTGATAAGAGACTGATGCTTCTGTTTTATGAAAGGAGTATGGCCCATTGTGTATTCCTCAGTTATCTCCAAATCCCACATATGCAAAAGCCAATCCAGGCAGGTTTTTTCCCTGTAACAGCCTTGGCATCTGCTTCATTTCCAAGAGACAGGCCCCCTGACCATTTCCAACAAGTCCTACTACACTTGTTAGTAACTCCCTGCGACCATACAGATTAGAGAATCCAGCGTTAAACAAGATCCTCTTATTCCTGTTTAAGATCTTTCAAGTGAAAGACAGCATCAATGACTTTGTGTGATCAAATCGTTTTCAAATTGAGGTACGCCAAGCAAAGTTTAACTGGAACTAAAAAAATACTTCATATTTGAAAAATCCTTACAAAATACCTCTACTCACCAGTTACATTTCTTCTGTTGTTGGTGTCAGAACTGGCATGCTATTCAGTCCCACAATAAAGAATGCCTGAACCTGGAATGCTCCTATAGCCTAGTAAGCTCTGTCCAACTTCCTGGCTCCTTTCAAAGTACTGTGTAAATGTACATCAGGAAAAGAAAGGGCTTGGCACTTCTGGCTGAAGAAATGTGCGAGATGAGCAGGTGCCATAAAGGATTCAACGTGTCCAAGTATTTCAAGTTTGATTTGCAAATCTGTTCTTCAGCTTTTGCTATTTGTCTAGAATCAACTATCATGCTCTCCACAAAAAATGAGAATCCAGTGGTTTTATAATGGGATCAACTACAACTGTCCCTTGGTTTAACAGCAATTCTCTCTCAACTAATGCCTTCTAAGCATTACTGTGCTCAATAGATAAATGATCCAGACTCACGATATGCCAGTTTTGTTGTTATTTGCAAGATAAGATTTTATTATTTTGCAGAGATCTACTTGGACACATTTCTTAACAGCATTCTTAAGATTTTGAAGAAGTGTCCTGCAAGTTCTTTGCTTTTTCACGGGGAGGACACACCTGGATTTAACTACAGAGGAAAAATTTAAGTGTCCAGAATCTTTTATGCTTCCAGCATCCCTAAAATTCCATTGTTTTCTTTTTAAGTGCAAGTCATCTTTATTTTCAAATTGACTGCAGTTTTAAGAACCTATGCCATGCTCCTCTTGGACATGGACAAATTTAAATTTAACCTTTACCTTCAGTGCTTGGAATCTCTCCATGATAATGTCAGAATTTCAACAATATTCCAGTGATCAGCTCCTGATCAGGAGCCCATCTCCTCCCTCCTCCCACCCCAGCCCTTTGATCTTACTGAAGGAAATGAGAAAGAAAGTTGTCTTACCGATAACTCCAAGGTTAATGTCCCTTGCGAACCCCACCTAGCAAGTCGACATCATGACATGTCAGGTCAGCCTCAACCACGCTTCCCTGATAGTCAGGTAAAAGGAAGGAGTTAAAATACAAAATTGACACTTGCAGATTTCTGGACATCAGAAAATGTGATGCAATATATTCTGAATTCTCTTTCAGAGCTTCTGGTAACCTCCAAGTTGTTAAAACATTTCTTCAGAGGGATTCTCCTGTTCTACAATTTCAAAAGTTCCTGATCAATAACCAAATATTGTCGATCCACCTTGACCATTTTGTTTGAATGAGAACAAAAGCTTAAGACTTTCCTTTTACAAAAATAATTATTTTTTTGTCCCCACTCTACACATTTTATCAACTAACATACACTCAACTTAGCCACTCCAGGTTTCAAAAGACATTTTAAGCCAACAGAATTTGAATGAAGCCGTTGTAGTCTAAGTTAACAGAAGCTCTAACTTTTTTTTCTTTTGAAAAAAAACGGGAAACACAACTTGGTACACAAAAAAAATCTGATCTACTTAGGCAGTCCACGAGGATGACAGAGTTCAATCTGTCAAACCTTCACTGTACAAACAATCCTTAATCACACTAGTACTCCAACTCAAGTCATGCACAATCAAAGATTATTCATGACAGATTTGTAAGACAGGGTCCTTGCTGTTCTACATATGGGCCACCACAATTTTTGGATAACAACTAAGTCTTGCTGAAAATCCATACACCTGCATTAGGGTCTACAGGTCTAGGTGCCAAACACGTTTTACTAAGAGGTTTATGACTTTTTGCTCAACACTTCACGTTTATTTTTCTGCTAGCCTTATAATAAGAGTGCCTTCTGTGATTTTTTTTCTGTGTAGTTCAAAATACAGAAATGGGCTTCATGTCCAAACTCAGAGGGGACAAAAAGCAATCAGGTTTTTACACAGAGTCACCAAAATCATGCGGTGATCTTCTAGTCAGAGTTTATTTTGAAAAAGTTTAAGCAACGCAGTTGTCATTCTTTCTAATAATTAAACTACAGAAGCTCAGTTCTGAAAACAAACAATTTCTACAAAAAAATTAAACCTTTAATGCTTTGAAAAAATGCAGGCTATGTTTAATGAATTAGTAAAATGAAAAGCTGAGTTTAGTGAACTGATTTTGTTAATAATGTGAAAGTAAGTCTATAATAACACAATAGCTGTAAAAATCTTTTGCTCAAGTTTTGGAATTGCTAGGAATCTGGCAACCTACTTCTTATTTTTAAGTCAAAACACTCTATCAATACAGACATTTAAGCAACTGCTATAAATGAGTGATCAAATGAGTATTAAAATCCCATTTCATGGCTCCTCCTCCAATGCCAGCAGGATGCTCATAAAAGTTTAACATTGGTTTGCAAGTTGAAATCCATTTTCAACATATTCTATAAGAGGATTTTTGCTAAGTTATACTGAAGAAATGATCAAAACAGATGCACAAGAGTAAATTTAAATTTATTTTTTGTTTTGACTATATATCAAAATTGTGCTGAGAAAGTGCAAAATCCTTCCCTTGAGTATCTGTCATCAGGCATGGTAAATTTTTCCACTGCACTACTGTATCTTTGTTTAATTTTTTTTTTCAATAATTTTGTTAAGTTCTTCCAGTTCACTATTCACCACTACTTGAGTAAGTTGTAGTACACTTTAAGGATTCCGTAAAGCACTGCTGTAAATTTAAATGGTGAATTTGAGTATCCACAAATCACGTAAATCAAAGAACTTGGTATATCTTGTAAATATAAACTTTTACTGATTTTAATTTTCAATTATAAAAATGTATAGCTCACTTCTCATATTCAATAAAAATACCAGGATAAATGGTGATTGGGACAGAAATACATACAAGATGCAGCTTTACAATTCTTGAGGAAGACAATTTTAACATTTTTGTTCCTTAGCTGTTTTGTAAGCATTATAACTGAAGTGTTTCACTTCCTCCCCACGCCCCCCATAAGCATGCACTGGCACTTCACCTCTCTTGGGCTAATATTTGAGAAGTGCAGTATGTGAACACTCTCTCTCTTCCAGGACGGAGAGCACTTTAAATTTGATTCCAATTAGGCTCCCTTGTGCCAGATCCCCTTTACAATGATTACTGAAAAGCACATACTCATTGGGACTACAGGGTTCTGCTCAACATCACAAAAGCTATGTACTTACTATAAAGTTATACTGATAGGACAGCAAACCCTTGTATTAAAACAAAATTACAAGCCAGATCCTTGCCACAAGCAAAAGCCTGAAATGTACACCCAGGCAATACCCCTCTGACTTCACTGCTCAAGCAAGGAACAGAGAGGACAGTATGTGGCCCCATGAACTTTATGAAGTGAAAAACAAAGAAACAAAAAAAAGCCACCCCAAAAGAATAAGGGCTTGAACATACTAAATACTAACTTTGAAAAGCACTTTAAATGATTTATGACCAATTCTATTAATTTGAAAGGCAAAGCCTGACAGAGGGACAAACCCATTTTTGAGAACCAGATATACATCCTCACTTCAATCCAGGTCAAAACGCAAACCATGCAATTATATACCAGACCCACAACAGTACAGCGTGGGAAGGCTCATCTTTCTCCTTACATTCTGACATAATACACTTGAGAGACACCAGACAGGAATAGAAGACAAAGGGAGGAGTATGACCACTGAAGTTTAACTTTGTCAATAGTCTGTGTTTAGAATGCTGTAAATCAAGTATGAGCAATGTATTTGATTTGGATATTTAGAGGTCCGGCAATAGTTTTCTTTAGAGAAAGTTTAAATCCGTTTGTTTCTCTCTTTTCTTGAGAAGCAAATGTTCTTCATTGGGGTACAGAATGGCTCAGACGCAACAGAAGAGTAATGTCATGACTTGCCAGTTAAAATTGACATCTGGGAATGTCCAAGACAAGGGTCAAAGCAACACAGAATACCCCAGTAATGTAGCTAGTAATGCCCCCAAAAGAGATTACTTTTTTTTTTTAAACAGCCTTTATTACAAGGCATGCGAATTCTAAGGCAAATTGTTCATCATGGCAGAACATCAAATTAAAATGTCAAGACAGAAATAAGCAGAATATGGAGAGTATGTTTGTGCTATCTGTAGCAAGAAGCTAGTTTACTGTGCCACAGCACCTAATTTATAATTCTCATCCCTACACAAATGTTATCTTAAATTGGAATAAGGTGCTTGGGATCAAAACCATTACCCTATGTGTTTGTATGCTGAATAATACAATATCGCTGGATACTAACAGAATAGCCTCTAGAGGGACTCCACAGTACATAATAAAAAGGAATAAAATTAACACCATTGTAGGCTCTGCTTCCTTCTCCACATTAGGTTAGAAGATTATATTTAAATTAGATCTCTGCGAACGTCTGGATCTGGATACATTTCAACACTTTTAAAAAGAAAAAAAAGTTTCAAAATTAGATGCTGGTAAGTTATTGAACAGCAATTAAACAAAGAGTGCCCTTTGGGTTATCAGTAATTTCTCCTACTTTTTCAGTCTGATGTCCACAGTGCTACATGTTGGAAAGCACAAGAAATTTTGCATTAATTTGATCACTCACATAGGCAGTTATACTTTGAAAACAATGTTTTTCGCAAGAATTAGCAATGAAATAATGTTTTAGGACACAATTGAATTTGAAATAGGTAATGTTTTGAATAGATTTTTGAGTTTTATTGAAATCTTACACGAACAAGAAATTGGAAATACAATCACATCAAGGAACAAATTGCCACGGCTTTGACGTTTTAAGCCAAACAAATTTTGTAGGGCAGATTTTCAAAAAGGTGTGGTTATAACAATTTAAAAACACAGTTAACCTACTTCTAGGAATGCAAAACATACAATCATGTTATTTTCAATACAAGAAACTTAATTTGTTGTAATTTCTTAAAACTACTAAGACAAAGCACTAGCTTTTACTTTTATGTACAGCATACTCCTATGTAGTCTATCCCAAATCCAAAAAAAAAAAAAAAAAAAAGAAACTGTCCAAAACCAGAGGTTCTGCAAAATCATGATTGAACAGTGTG
>NW_010100321.1:24936-49992 GCF_000699245.1 Pterocles gutturalis
TCCTGCTTTTAAACTGCTAAAATGAAGCCTAAAATGATAAAAGCATTGAAACCCCATATGGAGTTCAGGAATTCTGCAAGCCCAGTAATGTCCAAGTGCATTTATGAAAAAAGAAAACTAAGAGACTCGAGTATATACACAATAGAGTGATTCTTCAGCCCAATACAAATGGCAGCCAATCGCTACTGAAGGATGAAACATTAAGCCAATTTTGTTTTGAAGGATGTAGAGCTATAGCCAATTCTATGTTTCCAATATTCTCAATCCCTCCTCACTTGTCTACTTCCACTGTTGCCCATAAGTATCCTGATAAAATTCCTGGTTGTCATTATTGTAACCATAGTTACCGGCATAGTCACCACCTTGCTGGAGCGGCTGCTGAGCGATGGGTTGGGAGCCCCAGTTCTGCTGGTTGTTGGTCTGACGGCGCTTGGAATCAGGTTGGTTGTACCCATCTGCCTTTCTCTTGCCTCCTACGTTGCCCCCACGGTTGCCCCTGGCTCCACGAGCACCGCGTCCTCTCTGCTGCTGCGCAGGACCCCCTCTCCCACCCCTGGCTCCTCTTGGCGGTCCCATGGGTGCCCCCCTCTGTGAATAGCCAGCTCTACCTCTTGGTGGTGGTGCTCCCCGCCCCCTAGGTGGTGGAGGGGCACCTCTCCCACCCCTTCCTCCTCCTCCTCTTCCTCTTATAGCATAGCCATCATCATAGCCGTAATAGGGATCTTCATAGCCACCACGGTAGTCATGATAGTCATAACCATAATAATCATCATAATAATCTTCATAGCCATAGTAATCTGGGGGATAGCCATATCCACCTCTCCCTCCACGGCCTCTGCCTCTAATAGGAGGTGGCATGCGAGGTGGAGGGTAGTAATAATAGTCTTCGTACCTATTAAGAAAAAGAAACACGCAATTATTTCTCTTCAAAAGTCTCACAAAATAAAAAGTACAAATTCCCCCTTGTTAATTAGCAGTACACAACATGGAGAAAAGAAAAGTCATTCAGGTTCTTCTAAAGGAACTCAAATTTTACAGCACAACTTCATTCTGCAGTATTACAGCAGTGCAAGAATTAACACTCACGCAGTACTTCTGGAGGCCTGTCTGGCAGCCTGACGTTCTTTCCTTTTCTTATCCGGTGGCTTTGCTAACACTATTTCAATTTCTTCCCCTTCTATCTCTTTCCCATTCATTTCATTCATAGCCTGTACAAAAATTAGAAGAGAAACATCGAAAAATTTGTTTCCATTCAAAAGGAAACTGAAACTTGCTGAAAGAAACCAGACGGTTGGGCTGCTCCAGGCTGAACTATGCCACGCGCTTAATTTCTGAGCTACTCAAACAGAACGTTATGCATTATTCTTTCAAGTCCCACTTTTTTCAACAGTTACAGTTAAGTAGCATTTTAAAAAAAGTATTCTCTTTATATCATAAGGTAAAAGAATGGGTTTAAAACATATTGAGCATTATTTTTTAAAAAATCAGACTAAACACCATCACTTTTTATGTTCCTATATCCCCTACAAATGTTTGAGAAATGCATTGACAGAAGTTCTCACTACTCACACTGAAACGAACACTCAACTGTACTTGTAAGCCAGGCAGAGCACAGGCACGCAAGAGAAAAAAGAGTATTTTTATACTTGGGCTTCCTAGCTAGTTGAATATGCTGCATAAGTTCCTCTGAGGAAATCAAGTATTTCTAAGGACATACTCAAGGAGAAAAAAAAAATTACTGAAACTCAGTGATCTCATCAAGTGAGGCAAGAATCCCCCAGAAATGTGTAACTTGTAATTATCAAATACACACACAAAGAGAACTTAATAACACATACACAAAGAACGACTAGGACTTTACCTGGAGTTATCTGCTTTACATTAAACTTTTCTGGCTATTAATATTTGCATTAACAAAGACTTTACCTGTCTGTACATGCCTCAACAACATCAGAGATCATGGCAATTTATTTCAAAGAAGGTACAAAAATAAGTAGACACTGGAATCAATGAGCCAATTCCATGCACTCCAGACATTAACATCATTATGGTTTCTCACAAAATTAATAAACCCATTTAGTGGCCATAAATCAGTCACAGCGGGTGGATGTGGTAGTATTCCAGCTTGTTTCAGAGAAGACAAACATCAGCAATGCTCTGCTGGACTGCATTTGATCTATTATCTTCTCATGTGTCACATGTTTTCAGTTGCTCATATCTAAGAGACCATTTAGATGTAAGGTCTACCGGGAAGGGATCGCAAAGTGTTTAAAGACATACTACAATAAAACATGTCAGGAGGTGTTGCTGACTTACCCCTTCTGTCAACAATCTCCTATCCTCTCTGGGACATGGTCTAAACCTATCCAAACTGAATTTGACTTCATTAACTACAAGCGACATTCATCCTACAGCCAAACTCAACAGTATTCTAAACCCTATTTTGGTGGGTAGAAAAATTCTAAGTGATTAAATGGTTATAAAATTATTAATAAGCTTGAGTAAGAGCCTTTGAACTGTCTGTATAGCCAACATACACCACATACAATAGACTTGCTTCAAGACTCCCAAGGTGCAAAACACATCCTCCCTTTCTTCTTCCCCCCCTAAACTACGGATTTAAAAAACAGATGGAGTAGTTTCTATAGAATTCAATCCACTGAAGTACAAACAGCAGAGATTAATGATCTTCACAACTGCTCCTAGATACAAAGGAAGACACCTTTGAAGCTTACGATGACCTCCAATGTTGAAGAAGTCATTTAGAAGAAACCATTTAGGGACTGTGTAGAGTTAAAAATAGGTAATGCACTAAGGGAGCTGCTAGTGCCATTCTCCCCTTCACAAGGCATTTTTTGAATTACCTTGTAATTTCTATTCAATACTTCTGTCACTCCAAAACTACACACAGCATTTAAACAGGAGTCTTTGAGAGATAACTGATACCTTCTCTGAATGTTTCCTCAGAAAAATTGTCTAGGATGATCTTTATTTTTTTTCCTCTTCTCTAGACTCTCCTGCATTGGTCTATACCTCTTTTCCAGTCTACTTGTTAACTTGCTATAGTTTTGTCCTTTGCAAGTTTCACATCCTTCTAGCTACTGAAATCACAGGAATAAAATTATTAGTGTTAAAATTCTCACAATGGGAACCTTATTAAATGGGCTCTACAAATTGTTTTGTCTAGATATTTACTGTAAATAAATTTCTTAAAACCATTTTTACAAAACTGCTCACATCAATTTAGCTAGGAAAGAATAATCAACCTACCTTCACTGCGGCACCTCTGTCCTCAAAATGAACAAAAGCATAATCCTTCAACTTCTTTACTCTTTCCAGCTTTCCAAATTCAGAAAAGGATTTCTCAAGAATTTCTTCTGTCACAGTAGTGGCCAAGTTTCTTACAAATAAAACTTTCACCTGGTCAAAAAATGAGAATGAAAGCTGTGATCTCTAAAACTCAAACCTCAAAGGAAACTAACATAAACTAGTAAGATGTTATTTCTTTCCTCTCTGCGTTAGGAAATTTTGGGTAACCTTATAAATTCTGTACCTGTTTAAAAAAAAAAATTAAAAAAGCCTTGTAGTTACCTGTATGAAGTTTCTACAACTTCTTTCCTTCCACAGTTCCCTTCCATGACCAGAAGAATATTCAACTTTGATTTTCTGCTTCTGGGATGCTACAAATCCCAGGTAAATTTTAGTAACAGACCTCAAGAGCAGCAAAGAGTTATCCTGAAACACAACATTCCCTATGCTGAACTTCATCTCACTCTAGAAAATAAGTTTTAAAAACTACCCACCTAGTATTTACTATCAGCAGAAGCAGATAATGAACAGACTCATGTGCCAATCCAGTACGATAACCCTGTACACTACTAGGTTAAACATGAACAGCAGGTTACAACCACATGTTCCTAATGTCTTCCAATGGCAACTAATTTGCAGTGTTCAACAGTAACACAAAGTGTCCAGTGAAGTTTTTGGTTACCTTTGCCATGACTTCTGGATCAGGTTCCTCTACCGGATCAGCCCATTCCACTGTCACAACGTTTCCCCAGACTTTTACTTTTCCACTCATCAGGCGGCGGCGAGCTTGTGCTGCTGATTTGTGATCCTCATATTCCAAGAAGCAGAATCCTCGATTCTTCTTTTTATCATCAGGTTGATGATACAAGATTACATCCACCAAACCCTCTGAAAAACAGGTCTTTAGTATTAAGCTTCAAAAGAAAGAAAAACTACAGTCTGCTCTTAAATGCCTTCACCTGTTTTTTGTAATACACAGCCTTTGAATTTAACACCTGAAGGGGGGGGCTGGTGGTGGTGAGGAGCACAAGAAAAGCAAAACAAGTAACAGATATCCATCCAATCCATACAATTTACACAGAAACAGGTGACATTGCAGGTGAAATTCTCCAGAACAAACTTACCTCACAATTAGGCCCTGCAAAACATCAACCTGAAGAGTTCCCAGTGTAAGTTTTCTATATTGTGTTTTACCATTTTCACATTTTTGAAAAGCAGTCAGCAGTTTCCCATTCCTCCAGATGAAGCTGGAAATAATTTCTTTCACATCTCTCCAAAAAGAGGAGAGAGAACTAAATGAACATTCACTTTCTGTTTTCACCACTTCCCTGAAGTACTTATAAATAGCAATCCTCAAAAAGAAGCAGTAGGTTAAAACCCTCCTACAGGAACAGGAGCAGGCGATCAAGACCTCAATCTCTTATTTAAAGCAGAAGCATCCATCCAGTGACGAGCTGACTTCTTTTCTTCCTACCTGCTGCATACAGTGGGGACCAACACTGAAGAACTGGGACAGAAATTAATCTATAATTAACGATTTCTACTTTAACAGTCCCTCTAAACTGATTTAGTATTCCCTCCTCCCCATCATTTCTGAGCAATACATTTGTTTGAGGCTCCCCCAAAACTTCTCAGTTGTGAAAGCAGATACTCTAGAACCAGTTTCAAATACAGAGCCTTCAACAGGAAGCTAGAACAGGTAACAGAATTAGGACCTTTACTTTTTTTCCGAGTTCATTTGTGCTGTTTCCATCTCAAATTGTAAACCTACAGCATCATTCATTTAACAATCAGTATAATGGACACTAGTCCCTTTACACTCCACCATAAAATGTATTTGATATATAAGATTTCTACCAGAAAAAAACCTGGAATCCAACTTGGAAACAGTTTAAATGATAGGTGAATGCGTCTGTCAAATAACTAGACCTATAAAACAGAGGTATTTCAGAATCGGTGTGGAAAAACTCATTAAGAAGGTCTTACCTGTGACTTTACTGAACTCTTCCAATATGTTTTCCTTAGTCTTGTTCTTTGGAATTGACCCAACAAATAACCTGTTGTTTGCCACGGAGATGCATACTCCAAGGTGCTTCCCAGGACGGATTTCATAGTTGTCACACTGAGAAAATAATAAGCCACTTTATCCACAATAATATGGATAAAAAGATCACCTAAATCACAAAATCAGCTATGTTTTTCATGTTCAACTACTTTTATACATAGCATATTGAATTTACTTTGCAAGAGATGTTGAATTTACATTGCAAGAGAATTACTAGAACTGCAATATTTGGGTCAGAATTCACTTGAAAGAACATTCTTGAGCTTAGGTTTTCCATAGAAACTTTGGAAGTTCTGCTGAACGGAAAGCTACGAAGAAATTGAGGTACATGGCAAAACATGTAACAGAGACGGGGTTAACAACTACATGGGGTAAATTCATTCTCCTACTGTTTATCTCAGATTTGAAAGATCTTTCTAAGCAACTGGTGACTGCTTCCTGTGCTGGGACTCCATGTCAGTCATTATTGCTGTTATCAGGAAGCAAATACATAGTATTATAGATTCTGTGAGTTCTTCCACTTTACTTCAATGACTTTTAAACACTAAGCATATTTGCTATGAGATATTCAAAAGTCTAAATCAGTGTGTGACCTTGTTCCCTCCCTGCCACCCCCACAGCAGGGATTTTTTGGACCTTGTAAACACCAGCATTTTATGAATTTTGCTGTTACATTTAAAAACTTCCAATTAAAAAAAATTCAGCCCATTCTTCCTGCTTGTGCCCACAGTTGGATTACCCTGAACACCAAGAGCCCCATAAGGTCTTAAAAGGTACAAGAGTCCAACCTTTAAAAAAAATATAGATATAAGAATTCAAGAGACACAACATCTATGGTTTAGATAGGATTTTCAAACACAACCTAAGAGGATGGATGTTTGATCATCAGCCAGCTTCTGAAAATCTCATCCAAATCTTTAAAAGCAAGTTTTCAGACATTTTTACCCTAGCTGAAATGTAGCCATACAGATTACAGAGCAATACTTTCAGTATCATTCTTCATATTCAAGAACTAGAACAAGGTTAAGGTACCCTACCTTAGATAGGTACAGGCTATCAAACAAAGATCACTTTAAAGAAGGCAGAAACATTTCAGAATTTTGCTTCACATACAACTGTGATTCATAACACAATTAAGCTTTGTGTTCCAGTGCCATGAACTTAATCCAAATCTGCTTTTCAAATTATATCTTAACATACAAAGCCATTTTACTTACAACCAAACCCATTCCCATTGGTACCTGCAAACATAAGCAGAAGGCCCACCTGGCATAGAGAAATCAAGACTTCAAAATTTCAAGTTTATTTTCTGAAATAATCTCGCTTTGCTATCAAGGTTTGATTAGATCCAAAATTTAGCATGTGTCCACACCATTTGCATTTCCCCCAGTAGTCTGTGGAAAATATTTCATCTAAACACAAGCCTGGCCCCATTATCGAATAATGGTAGGGTGGAAGATGTAGGCGGAAGGGAATCCAGACACAGGACGTAATGAATATATTGACACAAATTCACTTTTTCGGTGCAATATCCAGGGTATTGAGGCCAGTCTTCCATCAGTGGCACATTGCTCACTACATCTCCTGTCACTTCAGCATCTTCCCTTTCATCTCTCTCGATCAGTAAAAAATTAAAGGAACAACTCCGAGCACCTTCAACTTGGTCAGAAGTTTCAAAACTATTTTTCCTTCATAAGTCACAGTAACTCATATCCACCAACTTCAAACACTGAAACCAAGAAGCAATCAATTGCAAAAGACACTTTGTGCATCTCCCTTCAGAAAATACCCAAATAGGTTCTAGAAAGGAACAACAGCCTACGAAGGGACAAGCAATCCCTCATCCTGGAAGAGCCCAACATAACAACTACAACGATTTCTAATTACATGAAAATATTTAAGGGAACAAACACTGGAACACAGAGACAACCTTCTGAAGCCCTTACAATGCAACAGAATCACTTTCTAAGCTTCTCTAGGTTCTGGGTCATGTGTGTCCTATCCCTCCCCACCCCCACCTTATCTAGATGTTTAGGTTTTCTCTCCCTCCTGCTGATCATACAGGATCAGCTGAATTCCATGAAGGCAAATGAGATAAAGCATTTCACCTGTTTTGGTTCAATGTACAAGCAGTATTTCACAGCCACATCCAAAACCTTGGCAGATGCACACTGATTTGCCTAATTCTGCTTTCTCCTCTCAGGCAGAGGCAAGGCCAAATGAACCAGGGCCCCAATCAGGCTGCTGTCTCTCATTCTAACTCTCTATGGATTGCTGTGTCCTTTGCCAAACTGTCTACACGCAGGAAGGCCAAGTCAGGTTTCCATGTAGTGAGCTGACCTGCACAGTTGCCATCAGAAAGAACAAAAGGCCACTGTGAACCATAAAGAGCACCACATCAGAGACCTCCTCCACAGCACCAGCAGCAAAATAAAGCATCTTTAATCAGCTCTTTATAGTAGGAAGTGTGATAAAACAGTGAAGCTTAAGGAACATATTTCCAGCTGCAATCCAGTAAGCTGGTACTATCATCACCCAAGTACTCCAGCAGACTGCAGTAGGCTATAGCAGACTACGGTCCTAAAAGTAGAACATTCTCTGCATACACTAAATCAAATCAGGACGCAATTTTTAAGATAGTAAAATGTTCAGTCTCTCAATTGCTTTAATGTAACTCTTCAAAGACTTCATTGTCTAAGAGATTACCAACACGCTCGCTGTTTACCGTATCTTGTCCAGTCTGAAAATAAGTTACTCACCAGTTTGACTGCTTCCTGTGCTGCATCTTTACTACAAAAGGTAATGAAAGCATAACCTCTATTCTGACCAGAAAGAGGATCCATCATGAGGCGCAGATCCCAGATTGGACCAGCTTTCTCAAAGAGTGGTACCAATTCATCTTCATACAAGTCTCGGGGAATCTTACCAACAAAAACCTAAAAAGGAAGAGGACACTTAAAGTTTTTTCAGAAATCCAAACTTACTTTTAGTATTTGAAAGCTCCTGGGAAAGGAAGTACAATGCTGCATAAACCATTACAGCAGAAACACTGTAGCCATCACTGTAGCCAACATAATACATCCTACTAGGTCTTCTAAACCTCCCACTGCTAGTACAAGGTTTTACATATGGAAAACCTACTTTTGTTGTTTATATTGAAGAGGTTGTGGATTTCCACCACTGAAGAGGTAAATGGTTCTTACCTGTTATAATTCTGGCAGTCAAAAACAAAGACCTTACAGGCTATCTAGTTGGGTATCCTGTATTAAAGCAGGCTAAGCACTTCCTTGCTCTTGCAGTGTTTTCAAATCATTCTGTAACTCAATCTTCATTAGAAAGCTACAGAGATGGAAAAAAACCCTACTAAAATCCTGAAATTGCACAATACACATTTTCCACTTTTAATATCTACTGTAATTTTATTTCTAATCTGTGTTCGTTTCACCTTCCACCAATTTAATGTTTTAATATTTGTCTGAGAAAATCTGGAGTCCTCATGTTTTGGTTCCTTACATAGAGCAATTACAATAAACTTTGGTAAAGTTTCCTTGTGGAGTTTCATCTCTTCAGCTGAGATCTCCTCTCTCCCCCACCACAAACTTATTCATCACTGCAGCTCTCCTCTCAATTCCTCTCAAAACCTCTGAATCACTAATACAAGCAAAACATTCCAAACACCCACTAAGATCAAACTATATTTATTTTAACTTCAAGTATTTTTTGTAGTAAAAAACGCTAGGAGTCATCAATCTTTTCCACCTAGGCGAGGCCTTGCCATAGTCATGTCTGGTACTGAAAGCTTAGCAGAGAATTTCAAAACTAAAGACGCACAGTATGCCCATTTAAGCACTGATATAAACAAACCCGTGAGGAGAACGTGATGACTCAGATTTTTAAAAATGTGGAACACAAATTATCTCCTCCAAAGGAAAGCTAGAACCTTTAGATGTTTCTTCATGTCATACGGATATTCCTGAAATTCAGTTTCCAGAGCACTTCTTTCACTTAGCTTAGCCTCTCTCAGTTCAGTGTGAACACCAACTGACCATCATTTATTTGCTATTGGGGAAAAAAAGGAATAGATTTATCATACTAAGTGAAAATTTAATGGCAGAAACAACAGGATTTCCTCCCCAGCTTCCTGAAAAGCTTAGAAATCCCTACAGATAGGTATCTCCATCGTCACTAAACCTAGAACATTAATTCCAAAACCCATGCACAGTTTTTAAAGACAAAAAAAACCTGATACCATAATGGAAATGCACAAGACAGGAACTCTTAAGTTGGTAGTAGGACAGCAAAACTGCCAGTTAAACTCTCAACAAACTTCAACAGTTTTTAAGTCAGACAAATCTAAAAAAGTCTACATTAGATTCCTTGTTTCAGATGCCACCATTTCCAGCAGAAACCGAAGGTGACATACCAGAACAGAAGACTTGAGAAAAAGAACAAAACTTAATTCAAATACAAAGCCTATTCTTCCAGCTATTTACCAAAGATTTACAATCCTGAAAGCTTGTTTCCTCCTTTCTTTCCAGTCTCTTGGGGCTCACTCTGTAGAAACTTTAGACCACCAAGAATTCCACAAGACTGGTACTAGAGATCAGTTCAGGTAATACACTCTGAGAGCTAGTATGAGAAAGGATTTAATTTGAATACGTTCATATCTGGCCTATATTCTAGACTAACTTCCATTTATAACAGGACTAGATAACTCTGTGGGAGTAATTCACATCTGAGTGAACTTGCTTTGAGCTTGTAAACTGAATTTATTAACGAACAACAAAACCAATAGACATGACAAGCACCAGGTGAACATCCTGCAAGGGTCAGAGGAAACAACTGCAATAACTTTTTTAAATGTTGTTAAGCTTGAACAAGGAATGTAACTATCAGATGTCTTGTTGCATTTTTTAGTTCCACAACAAGAGCGCTGTGGAAAAATTTTGGAAACTGGCATTATCAGTGAAACAATATAAGAGATCTTGTCTAAGTAGGATGCAATTGCATCGACTCTGGGCCTTTGTTGGAATCACTGACCATTAGACTTACTTCTTCCAGTTTTGCTTCCTAAAGGACCTGTACAAAGTACTCCATTTTGCTTTCTCCTTACTACTGTTTTAGAAGTTTAATTATGAAAAGTCTTAAGTAGGAAAAAATTCAATTTCAGCTTCCTGAAGAATTTTACAGAGCTTTATTGAAGGGTGCAATCCACTTCTGCACTCTAGATGACACATCCTTCAGTGATTTCAAAAGCTGAGCCTCTTCTGTCATCAACGCAAGCTAACTGAAGTGTACTGCAGTGCTGCAAGAGCTTCTTCAAAACCTCTCTCCTTTTAACAGTGTCCTCATGTGCTTTGCAGTCAATTTTTCCTGAATGCCAGTTTTAAGTGCTAATTAATGTAGGCCACACAACTGCTTCATCTCATCCAAATTCATTGAAAAAAACGAAATGGAAGTGGAAAAAACTTCTGACATAGTGCAAAAACCTTTGAACTCCCACTGTTCTTCCAGCACAAAAGTGACATTCCACTTCTGTACTAAATCCAGCACAAGCTCTGTCTAGTTCAACTCCTGCTCAGTTTATTATACCATTGCTGCTTAAGTTAACTGCTACAGTATCTGTTCTTCCTTCAATTTATTATGGACAAAAGCAGCTTAAATTTCCCCAACATCTCCAGTAACATAACATTCTCCAGATGCAAGCTAGCCTCACGACCCCTCTGACTTTTTGTTACAAATTCAGACCATACACCCACAGAGAAGCAGATGCAACACCAACTTACCATTCACAGAGCTGAAAGTCATTTTCCATATTTGATAACAACATTCAAAGATGTTTATCATATACTTACCCAATAAATTTCAGCTCTGAAAAGAACATGTAGCAATTCCTCCATTTTATACAGTCTAAACTGTATAGGTATCTAACCTTACACATTATCCTAGCATATTATGGGCAAATAATCTATTTACAGAATTTTCAATTTTTTACCTCATATCACTGAAAAACAATGAAATAGAAGTCTTGTAAAAGTTTAGGAGTAGGACTTACTTTGTCTGGAGACCCCTCAATAAAACTGAAACTAACTCAGCAATCAGTACAGACTCAAGTCAATTTACTCTCTTCATGCTAGCTACACTGCGCTAATTTTAAAAGTGGTTTGCCCCTATCCCTGTTATAGAGGGGTAAAGGGTTGGTATTTTACAGTTATAAATGGAGCCTCCTGTTCTTCAAATCGTGTCTTAAATGGTATCATATTCATTTACACAAAAAGGTGAAGGATGGAATTCAAGTACCACATCAGCTACCTCCTTATTTTTTGGTGTAACATTAGTCTGGACAGGCTATGTGCATGTCAGACTTTCTTTACCCTCCCCTAAAGAAGAAAAAAAATTATATATATTATAACGATCCTTCAGTTTTCCTGAATTTAACAGCAAAAAGCTCCTCAGCGAGCAGAGTGAAGAACAGGAGTGAAAAATCTGTATTTTAATCTGTTTAGCAAATACAATTCAACCTCATCAGTATTACCCACAAATGCAGACACTATGGATACAATGTTGGATTTACCATCCAGCATTATCCAACTGAAACACTGAATGCTTGTCTTGTTTGCATGAAAGCTTCATCATCCCTGACTACCAGTGGACATGTGATTAAAATTCATTTCTGTAACATTTACACTTAAATTCCACCTTGCTGTGACTTTAAATTTAATGAAATACTTGTAACATTTTCCTCCTCTCGTCTGCACCTAAATTCAAAAGTTACTGCAATTACTATGTAGAAATTTCTACTGTCCATGCAACCTCCAGTGCTGCTGAACTACTGGCATATTTTAAACCACAGTAAGACAACTTAAAGTGGTTTTGTGTAAAAAAATTGGAATTTAAGAATAGAAAAAAATTTATTTATTCAGCATTCCTTGCATATACACTTTAGTAGAGTGATTAACATGATTATCATACAGCATACAATTAACATACCTAAGCAGAGCTTGGTAAGTTATGCAAACCATCAGTTACTACCTCTGAGTTCAAGGACCCATTCTAATTATTTCCCGCCACCAAGGAATTTCTTTTTCTTCATGGAATATGAACATTCCCCTTAGAAATCATCCTTACTGCAACGCTTTTAAGCATCATCTTGATGGTATACATAAAAGCTAAAAGCTTCAGCATCTCAAAGGATGCAAAAACAATCTAGAAAATGAAAGACATTCAAGAAGTTGACCATTTGCTTTAACCTGGTGGTTTACAGAAGACTCTCTGAAAGAACTCCTGTATCAAAGACTAGACACAACAGTGGGATTGAGAGTATTCAAAGTGTTTAGAATAAACTAAAAAACAACCTGCTAGTGACCAAAACCTTTCAGAATAGGTAAGCAAGGAAATACACAGCTCAAGCATTTTTGTAACCAATCTGAAGTTAGCCCATAGCTTGCTAGCAAGCTGCACAGGTTCAGTCATGACCTTGCATTTCCCTGACGTGCTTACTGGCTAGACTTTGTCCTTGGGGCAAGGCAGGGGGAGGTGAGGGAATCGTTAAAACCCTTTCAATCATCTTTAAGAAACACGGTGTCGGGGGAGGTAAGAAAAAGCAGAGAAAAAAGATCTTGGACATTTTAAGCAAAACAAAGGAGCACTGTACAAGCCACTTGCTTGAGGATAAGCAGTTATCTGTTTGCAGATGCAAATGCCAAGTAACTCCTTCCATTCTCATCCAATAAAGGCTCCCATAAACATCTCCAAGTATCAATATCATGCGACTTCACTATAAGCAAAAAGCTTGACATTGGAGCAGCAAGTCCTTAAGTAAAACGAATACTCAAGTTTAATATCAAATCCTATTGGAATTATTTTCTTCTCCAAGCTTCTGTACAGCTGTAACTACTTTGCCTTTATTACAGAATATTACAGAAAGGTCCAACTGCTCCTAAAGCCCACTCACTTGATATTGGACAGCTTCATTCACATAATCCTTTCAGCAAAATGTTCACTGTGGCAACTTAAGAATGTTCAACATGCTGAACATCCATAAGACTATTTATCAGTACTTTAGTTTTACTATACAATGTTCAAGTACATATTGAGAGTTAAAGCTACAGTTAAAACATGAAGCGGAATTCATTACATGTTAAGATGACAAATTAGTTGGTGTACAAATATTTACAGCAGAAAGATCCGATACATCTTCAGGGTAAAAAGTCTATCTAGTATGTATCGTCTTGAAAATAGTAACAGTACTTTGATATCCTTAAAAACCAGAAGTTTGACATCAGTGACAGCTCTGGCATCAACACATCTGAGCCTGCACAAGGTATGAGAGCTTCAGTATTATTTCAAGTAAGTTTCAAACACGAAAGATTCATTGTCACAATCCAGGATTGTGTTTCTTTCATGTTTTTACCCACAATATTAGAAAAGAGGGCATTTACACTCCTATCTAACCAGAACTATTGAGGACAACAGAGAAGCAGTTCTCAAAAAGCTTAAGGGAAGAAAAAAAAAACAAAAACACAAAACTCCACCCCAAAATCAAAACACCCACTTCATTCTGGTAAAACAAAACAAAAAAAAGTGCTACAATAATCCCCAGTCACTTGTGTTCAAACGTGCCCTGCCTAGCCTACCTCACTGTAAGATCATGTTTAAATTGCTGATTACTACACCTCAGAGCTCAACAGCAAGAGCTAAAGGCTAAATTTAGCAAAGTATACACCAGTTTCAGCGAGGTGTTCAGCATCTCAGCCAGTCAAACCAAGCAGAATGTCTAAAACAGTGATCAGTCTTTAAATCCTACAAAATGCCACCAATAAATTTATTTGGTAGAAGTATGGTTTCTATAGCTAGTTGGCTGGATTTTGCTACAGCCCCTAATGCTGATTCCTGTGAGAAACATCTTAAGGGAGTTTCCACAAGCCACCTATTCTAGTAAGCTTCAAGAAACTTAGAAGTATAAAACCATATTCTTAATACTAATAAAGCACAGCCAATTTTACAGCTTTCCTGTGACTTCCTAAAGAGGCTAACCATCACCAATAGGACAAAATTCTTAAGATCTCTCAAGTCTTTTCCGTCATTAATAGAACAGAATAGTTCAGCTGGAAGGGACCTAAAAAAATAATCTAGTCCAACTGCCTGACCACTATAGAGCTTACCAAAAGTTAAGCTGTATTATAAATGGCATTGTCCAAATGCTTCTTAAACACTGACGGACTTGGGGCATCAACCACCTCTCTAGGAAGCCTGTTCCAGTGTTTGACCACCCTTCTCTGTAAATAAATGTCAGTGAGGTGCAATTAAACAACATTTTATACCATCACATAATCACCCTGGCAACTCCACTGAGCTCGTAAACAACTTCTAAGCTACTTTTCTGAATGCAGAAACACACAAATTTACAAAATGAAACAAGCTACATGGACTCTTTCAGTGTGACAGTTTCACTATCAGCCCATGCAAGCATCAAGGATGTTTCATGTAGACTGAAAGAAAAGCAAATAAACAATTCCTTAAAAATTACTGATCTCAGTTGTCCTCTTCAGAACTTTGGGAGCATCCTCATACAATACCCAAGTCTTTTTCACTTTCAGCACATTGCATGAAATAAACTTGCAACTGTCACTTAAATTCCATTGATGTTGTAAACAGAGTCAAATACCTTTGAGTCACACTTCTACAAACCTATACAGCTAATACCTACATTGGTCACTTTTTAAGACATGGACCATAAGCTTTAGGGTGGACCACAAAGTCTGACAATTTAATGATCTATTTTACATTTTAAGAAATTTTACATAGCCTTTCCTAGTATATTCCATCTGCTTTCCCCCCTCAACCTATTATCCTGTCTTTTGCAGAATACAGAGGAGTAAGAAAGACTAAGACACACAAACATAGAAGAATGCTTTCCTCTACAATACTCTAAACTTTTGCTGACAATATAGTTTATTTTCAAGTATTTCTTACAGTTTGCACAAACATACAAAATAACAGCTTAGCCTGTATATACTAACCTCTGTTCCAATACCAGGCTGAACACCAGAATATACAGTATCTGGAGGAGGGCCCCCATATTTCCTCTGTCCTGTAGTTACATCCAAAGTGTAACCAGTCCTCTCTAGCAAAGCCTGAAAAAAAATTGTCACGTTAGTTTTTGGGGGGGAAGACAGTGGATTAAAATACAAAGAATAAAAGTGTCTTAAGATAAGCATTTCATTATCCACTCCCTGCCACATTTGAACAAGGTATATATGGACAGACAGAACCAACAAAAAAAAATGTTATTTTGAGGGTTTAAAAAACCATCACCACAAACACTGACATTTGTTTTATATTATAAGGTCACTGGAAAGAACTTGTTTTTCTTTTCCCTTATATATAGTACCCCAAGAACTCCGGAACACCAGGCAAGTCTTTTCACCCACTCTGTACTCGGGTTTTTGCACAGCAGAAGAGTTTCTTAATATACTAATACCTTGTTGAAATGTTGAATCGGTCACAAAGTCATTTTATCAGTGTGTAAAGTCTTTAATATAAAAGGACAACTAAGAAAATTGTTCAATAGATATCAATGTTTTCATACACCTCACGTAACATTAAGTTCATGCATTTTGGCAACTGTGTAATGAGGAAGATCTGCATTTCAAACAAGCACTCTCTTTTGAATCCTATCATGCGTACATTTCTTTAAAGCCAAGTGTGAATATACTTATCCAGGTAGTGTTGATGCTTTGTAAGTACACCCAAAATTAGTTCAGTCTGTGTACAGGTAATATATCAGGCAGTACAGAATGATCAGTATTTTGTAAATATTACCTTTATCTTTGCTTCGTCTGGTCCCTTCGTTGATTCCTGTACTTTGCTGCCTTGTTTCTCTCTTTGCCTGTAGGTCTTCATAACTCCACATAAAAATGCACTTTTGTTCTGTAGATACAATTTACAAAACAATTCAATTGTGCATATGAAAAGCCCTGGGAATCCACCAAAATTTATACTCCATACCACGAGGTCACTGTATCAAGCCAGTGCAATAAATAAAATGTCAAAAGAATCTTTTAGAAAAATATAACAATTAAGTGAACAATCTTATCAGACTGAAAAAATAATCAAATTCCAAGTAATATTTTTACCTTATTTTCTCAATAGCACGCTCATTTTTATTATCTGGGAGCTTTTGCTTTCCACTCAAATACCTACACATTTATGGCAATTTTTAACAGGCTTGTGATTTGGGTTTGAAATGTTAGAACACAGCAACATCAATGAATTTCTAAGTTACAACTCTCCTGCCAATAGTGCCAGAACACTATTTATACTTATGTGCTTACACTCCTGGAGCTCTCACCTTACCTGTACATGCGACAGGTCACTTTCTTTAAACTGCTGTAATACAGAGAGGGCTCCTTCTTCATTAAATTCCCTAAGAGCATCAATTGCTCTTTCATCAAGATCGACATAAGCTACCAACCCTAAAAGTTAAAGATAAAGAAGTTACAGATTTCTATTGAATTTCATACAAACTAAGAACTATGCAGTTTGTTTTTAAAGTCAAAAAGTTACGTTCCATAGCAACAGAATTATACATTTAATAAAATTACATATTCCTACACAAGTATATGAAAGAACATGAGTACAACAATGAAAAAAGTTAACTTAAAATGTATATTCCTAAGCACTATCTGATGTGCAAGATTATACTCCACATGGCAGAGTTTTCTAACATTCAGGAATCCAACCTGCTACATAAAAGCAGTATTACACACAGGGTTTGAAACAGTGAACTCTGGCTCACTTCTAATAATATGGATTTTGGTTTTGTCCTTCATTTTAAGTTTCACACTTCCTTCTCTTGAATGGAGCTGTTCTAGGATAAGCTGACACGGGAACATTACAGGTATCCTACTGTACGTGGAAAAGGAGCTACCTAACTAATCATCAAACATTTATGAAGCTCTACCCCACAAAATACTAGGAAGTAGAATGGTTTGTTCACTCCTTTCTCCAACTTCAAAAGTATAAATCAGTGGACTTCCTGTATGTCTAAAGTACTTTTTTTTCTTTTTTACTCATTTTGTTACTCTATGCAGTTCAAGAGCCAGAATTCAAAAAGGTATTATTTCGAGCCCTGCTATGTACCCGAAAAGGCTAGTGTTAATTTTACAGGTACAGACTCCCAGAAGAAACACTGGACCAGTTCTGAGACATTTTTTCTGTTTAAGGACGTTTACAGGTTATTTCATTCTTTTTGTAATGTACTTGCATAAGCTGTGGAGTATGAGAAGTACAGTTCAAGATTTGCACTTTTCAAACGACACAGCAAAGCTGATCTCCAAAACACAGATTATTTAACTCCTACTTGGTTTCAAAAATGCACAGTAGTGCCAAGCCCAAGGACTACATTTCAGAAGTGATCCTGCATATTGGAAGGCACCTGTATCTTTCATATAAGACCTCAGCAGATTCTAAAGTTCAACCCCCAAATTTAGCTTGGGTGTCAAAAGTAGTTTGCTTCACTGACAAACCCCTGCACAATGCAAACACCTTCAGTGGCATTAAGGAAGTGTGAATAAATGTTTTCAGGTTACTCATGCAGTGGAATTACACTAGTCAGGTTCAGGGCTGAAAAGCTCTTAAATCCCTTGAGAACTCCTCACAACACAACCTAACTGCAACACGTGTTAGAGCCCCACAAGTTCTACCCAGGCATTTACACCTTCTCTCAAACCATCAAGTGCACATCATCGTGACCCACAGTTAGAAAGTGCGTATCTAAAGCCAATAAAGCTGGTAAAGGCTTGATGAAAGCTCACTGTGAATGACTTCCAAAAGACATCATCCACGTGAGCCCATATCATACTGAAGATTGGTAAGGTATTGTTTTTGAACTGCCTTCACTTCATCAGTGGAATTTTGATTCTTTTTCAACAAATACTGTAATCTTGCCACCACGGCATTCAAGATCAGCGCATAGAGCATTTCTACTGCTTCTTGTAAATCTGTTCACAGAACACACTCTAAAGAGGAAAAGGAAGCCTGACAATAGGACAAAATAATAAGGGGGGTTACAAAAACAAAATAGAAAACCCTTTGTATGTAAAGAAACCTCTCTAGAAGTTGCAAAGACCACTTGCTACCAGCAAGGTATTATTCAATTTGCTAGATAGCTTAGTCCTCAACTTTGTTGAAAAATGGTTAGTGTCAAACTGCACGTTTCAGTGTAGTAATCAACACGGATTAAACTGTCCACTCAGAACTAGGGAGAACAAAATGTCCACAGGCAGACTCAATTCAAATGTAGTCCCAGGCAAGACAAGCTAGTTGCTTCCCTCACTAAGCCACCTATCCAGCCTCTGAGTGTTTAAGAACCACTGTGAGGAGTTGACAGTAGAAAGTAAAAGCAAAATGATGATTTGGATTGAAGAAAAAAAAAAAAGTACAGTTTAGTATGCTCAAACATACATCTTAATTTGACAACATCTAAGAAACTAGTGCTCTGTGCCCTAAAGCAACTAAGATATCACATACAACACTAAGGATGTGTCAAGTAATTAGTCAACGTCAAACCCAATTTGCCTTTAGGGAAGTCAAAGTAGCAAAACATTCAGAGCTACACAGATCAAAAACAATGAATTTTTAAACCTTAATCTATAAAATTTGAAAATGGCACGCCCTCACTTTCATAACCAGTCAGAAACAAGAAATGCATATTATACCTGTCTGAAATATTTCATCAAGTCTCTCTGCCACCTTCTGTGGGAGGCCTGCCTCTATCAGTGTCTTGTAGTGTTCTGTGTGAGTTACACTGGAAGTATCCATTGGTTCTTCCTCTTCTTTTAACTGTACCGCATTACCATTCACCTGATTAGCCATTTTATTATGCTGCTGGAAAAAATTCAGGAGCTATATTACAATAAGCCAGAAATAACTAGTTTGTAGGACAATGCATGATTCATCTAAACTAATTTGTATACATGCTGCAAATGACCTGTATCAAAAGTTTTATTTAATACTTTTTGGATGCAGCTGATCTAAGTTTCAAAAGAAAGTACAACCCTCAGTACTGTGGAAAATGTACATGGAAGAATTTACATATTTATTTTTTTTAAATGTACTTCATGTACATAACGATGTCTAAACTTTATCTGCTGATTTTCAATAAGTTAACTGGTTACCATAGCAGCTAGAATGTACGGGGATACGATAACATCCTTCAACGAAGAATTAGAAGAACTACTGCTATTTTCATTTCCCATTCCTCTACTTTTAAAACAATCATATAAAATTTAGTGAACACATCACCCTGCAGGGTAGCTTAAAGTATAAAAACGTAATTACTTGCTTGCTGATTTTCACCTTCTTGACTTGTTGCCATGTCTTCCTTCAAACCCAACATGCTGCATAAGACTAGCAGAACACTTTCTCACCACACTGGCAGAACTCAGTAAGGATAGAAAAATTGCACTCTAATGTACATTTTAATTTGAAGCTGCGACTGAACTGTTTCCACGCTTTCAGTTTTACTCAAATAGAAGCTCTACAAACCACAGCTACTTTATTTATAATATATAACTTACTGGTTTAAAAGGAAGCCATGACTGCAGCATCTTCAGTTCTTATATTAAGACTTGCTTTCAGAATTAACAAACTGATTCCAAATACGTGCACTGAAAAATGCACAACTATCTTCCCAGACAATTCCAGTGGGCTTTGCCCAATTCATTAAAAACAGTTGCAATTTCTCAATTAGCCAGCCAGCTGACATTTGGTACTCTCAAAGAAAAAGGCTGACAAGAGACAATTCAACTACCCAGCAGAGAACATCAGGATGACCAGCTGTTAAGTTCAGAAATGAAACGAGCCTCAGGCTTTAAAAGATAGGGAAGAAGGCGATGACCAGCAGTGAAATGATAACCAGACAGACATATGCAGCATGGCTGGAGCAACGCAATTAAGTACTGGAATACAGGTATGAAGATGATTCAAGAACAGTCTTTTTAAAAAAACGCTGAAGCCTCAAGCTATTTACTATGCTGCAAAACGAATCTCCAAACATAACCACACCTCTAACAGTCACTTGCATACACATCCCTTCCAGACTACAGCTCATGAACTTTTTGGAAGATATCCTATGAAGATTTGCAAGCTTGAGCAAGGAAAAAAAGTAATCATTTTTCTTCAGACAGAAACGTAATGATTTTACTAAAGCTGTCTTGACTTGAAGGGCAATTTTAGAGAGATGTAATACAGCCTCACACTGTTTCTCTGTCAGATGGCACTTCTTTATGCAATTATCAAGGAAAAGAAAGTTTTTTTGTAGCTACATAGCATGTAAATATACACACACACATTCTGCTACTTGACAAAGAGACATTGCTTTCTAACCAATTCAGTTTACTTAAAAGCTACCATAACTATAGCCTAATTACAGAAGAAAGAAAATGCTACCTGAAAATTACAATAATGCTTAACTATCATTACAAGTATTAACTGAATTCTCAAAACACTAACTGAACATGCAGTTTCTATACGTTACAAAAATCATGGAAAACAAAATCAGCTAGATAGCCTCTAGGAGATCTCAAATTTGAAACAGTGCAGAGTTCAAGGGGCTTAGTTAAACTGAAAATGCTTTGGGTACAGTTATTCTAAATTCCTCTTCTCAAAAATGCATGGAATGATATCTACAAAAAAGATACACAGAGGGGCTTTTTTTTTCATTTTCATCTTTTTACTGCCTTATAAAATCAGTTACTTACACATACAGTCTTCTCCGTATGCAGAAAAAATAAAAAAAAAACCAAACACCAAGAACTGTGAGGCTAAGCCAACACATAAATACAGAAAAGTTGTTTGAAACAATTACAAGTACCTTCTAAACATCAATGGCTTACGGTGATGTTCCCATACCTTATCTTTTTGTGAACCCAGATTAGCTTTCAAGTGTCACATACCCAAAAGTTTAGCCCTGCACTCACTGTTGCCTGCAGCTATTGTGTCCAGGTAGAAACACCTCATCTGCAGTTCAATAACTCAGACTTCTGCCAGGCAAGATTTGCAGCCTAACAGCATGAAAGATGTCTGCCTTCATCACAAACACACACCAGTGTGTGGAGCAATATCTAAACCCTAAGTATCAGACTACTGCACAGCACCACAGCTGACCAAATGCTTTTTTAAGTAGGCTTTTAGACACTGTAAATTAATTCTCAGCATTTTAATTCACTGTCTGCATGGTTTATTTTCACTTAAGAATTAGTATCCTCATAAAGAAGTTAAGTCAAATGCAGTGCATGTTCACCAAGGAAGAAAAGTTCCGTTTGGGTGTTCAAATTTTAGCTATTTCCTGTCACATAAACATAATTTAAGAATTTTTCTTAAAGAAATTTACTCTAGAAAACTTTGAAGTGACATAGCTGTCAAAATATTCAGGTCCCGACAGCATCCAGAAGAAACATGTTTCTTCTCAGAGTAACAGAGTCCCTGCTGGCTTTGCAAGGTTGGCCTGAAATCTGAGATTAGACAGACTTTTCCTCCTCAATGATCACCAACAAGCAAAATTACATCTCTTACAATACTGAATGTGCACTGAGTTCATCAGAGATACACAGGTGAAAGTCACAGCTGAAAAACATCTTTTAGCTCTCCCTCTAGATAACACCAGTTAGAGACAGCTATCAAGAAAAATACTTTTAACTGAATTTTATCAGTAAGGAAAACATACAATGACTTTATTAACACTGTTGTCCTCTAAAAAAATATTAAAAGCATATTAAAGAAAAAGAGGAGTGATATCTATGTTTCCATGTGACAGCCTGTGACAGGCCAGGCCACACAGGTGAGCACTTCCCATGCACTCAAGAGTTTTTCATCTGCATTAGGTAGCTCAAACATCTAGAAATGAGGGAGACTGGTTGAATCAAAAAGACCTTAAATGCAGATCATAAGTAAAGGATTATGTATATTAGTATGTGTGGGATATGTATTTAAAACATGAAGAAATGTATGAATTTAAAACAGCATACACAAAAATGTGCTTACCAAATAAGCAGCTGTAATAAATACACAATAATAAATACAGCAGTAATAAACAGGGGCAACTCTTCACAAACAAGGAGAATTTCCACTGATGCCTGAGAGGTTACCTAGCTTCACCACCTCAGAACTGTGTGTGCAGAGAAGGGAGGACTGTCTTGTTTCAAACTTCACACTGTTGTTGACAAGGTTTTTCTGAAGACTGAATACTTGATTATACAAAACATGTTTTTAGCCATTCACTATCTCTTACCTAGAATTCTTGCATCTCAAAAGAGTAATTTGCCAAGTGACTAGTCCCTTTTTTAAGCTCTAATCATATGACAAGTAGGAGGTTAAAACTACAGGTGCTTCTAAATTACCCAGAAATAAGCTTCTTTTTCATGTTTAATAACTCAAATGGCTCAGATAATCTTCCTAGAAAATGAAAAAAAAATAATAAAATTTAACCTACACCTGAGCCTGACAGTGTACAGCACCTTGAAAAGAGAAACTTGATCTCAGCCTCAATCCAACAATCACCAATTAAACAGTCATGATGTTACTATCCCCTGTATTTTATACCATGTCTCTAACAGAGGTTGCCACCCACAGACTATCTAAGTATAACTCCATCCAATTAATTATAAATTCACAGTCTAGTTAACTCCAAACATGCTTAGTAACAGCTTAAACGAGCAAGAATAGCAATTTCTGGCAAAGGGACAATATCTTAAACTATCATAACCAACTTCACAGTGATTATCCATCAATACTGTTTTCAGCCTCCTGCTACATTACTTCTGACCTCACGGAGGAACTACACTATACTGGTTTAGCTCAGGTGCACACGAAGCATAACTAACTCATACATAAAAACTATGCACCAAAGTCATTCAACTTGCTTATGTTACTATACCTTCTATCCAACATATTAACTGTGTCAAGCATTTACATTATACCACATTAAAAATAGCACTGAAGGGAAGTTTTTTGGGTTTTGTTTTGTGTGGTTGGTTGGTCTGGGTGGTTTCAGGGGTTTTTTTTAATGGACCACAGGAAAACATGCATAGTCCCTACAAAGTTATGCCAAGAAGGTTCTTTTCAAAACAGGAAGGTAAGAAACACGAGTGAGGGAAAAGTAAGAACTCACATTAAAAGACTTAACTGGGGATTTATTAAAGCTTCACTTGTTCACAAACATTACTGGCACATCCCTTTATTTTTTACATGAAGGCATTATAGCCCTTTCTTTTGTACCATAGCTTATTCAATCACAGAAAGTATATTTTTAATAGCTTAACTACACTAAGTATTTATTTGCATGAATTACAAGACTGCTTATTTCAAAGTTATCACACCCTGAAGACCTCTTTACACATCAGCCAGGTTCCCATACCATATCTTTAAGACAAAGCATAGTTAGCACCCTCACCCCTCCAGCAAAGAGTTCTCAGCCTTTCCCACTCCATAACCCCAAGGAATAAAAAAATCTGAGATCTGATCATCTATCACAAGGCTAAACAAGAACTAGCACAGCCCATACAGAAACTATGCTCCAGTATCTACACAAGTATCATCGGGAGATGACTTCACCACAACAGGTTAGCAAAGTGCACATCAGTGACATTAAAATACAGGACTGACTACATCAGTCGCTACATTTTGCTAACCTGAACTACAAAGTCTGTACATGCTCGTTTCTAACTGGAGGTGGCCACTCATAGCTCAGCTGGTTGTTTGGGTTGTACAGAACAACATTCATGGCACTGCAGTTCAAAGCAACACTTCAGCAAAAATAAGGTTTGTTCTAACAAAACTATCCTCAAACATTTTTTTCAGATCTTTGCCTAAGAATGCAGGGAGTATTGCTTTTTTTGACAAAATTAGTAAGTTTAGTATTAGCAGAAGGCTCAAATATTACTCCAACAGCATTCACATCTAGACAGAAAAACTGAGAGGTAACAATATTAAAGGTACTCATGGGAGACACAGTTTATAGGACACAAAATTATCAAGCAGACTCTGCTAGTTTACATAGATTAAAAAAAAATTACACTGCAAGGTGAAGTATTCTGGTTGGATTACCTTTACTTTTAGAAAACATGTAAAAAATTCAGTGTTATGAAAACAGCTTCATGAGCATTAACATCTTTCACAGCACAAACACATCACTGCTGGCAGGATCCTTCAGTGCAGTATACAGGGGATGGGGAATCCAAACAACTCTCTCAAAAAGAGTAGACTGGCATAGCTTTACATAATTAGCCACATTCAAAAACTGACAGGCAACAAGGCCACTGAGACCCAGTAACCAGAGTCTCATTTTAGAAACAACAGTAACAATTATGTATTTAAGCAAAACTTTTGAAGACTTAGTAAAGGCCTGTGATAAAAGGTCGTTTAAGAAAAACAATGTCTTCGCAACAAAATTCTGGAGAATTTCTCCTTCCGATCATTTGCCAAGTCTTACTCTCTCAACCCAAGTTTTAACCGCGAACACGAGAGCTGCGAGTGGGTGCAGCGCAGTTTCCCCTCCCTACAGCCGGCTCTAGGGGAAGACAATGCTACGCAAGATTTTAAAGTGCGCTGCAACAGCAAAGAGTTTTCTGCTAAAAGCTTTCCTCAGTCCCCCCAAGCAAACGGCAGCGCAGGGCGGGCAG
>NW_010100322.1:0-20314 GCF_000699245.1 Pterocles gutturalis
TGTTCTTTTCTATTTACAAAAGCTACCTAAATAAGGAGATCTGATCTTTCCCTTACATTTTCTAGCTCTATTTATAGACGTCTTAAAATGTTTACACAAAGGGCTGCTCCAGAAATTTTCAGAAACTGTTTCACTATTGTTACAACCAACAGTTATTGTTATGTGATTACAAAAAGAGAATAAGCCAATTTATTTAACTATGCACCTAATGGATATTTGTCTTATCTTTTTCATCTTCTACTTTTGTGTTCCGTGCATGTACATGACGACTGGTTTTTTTTGGTCAATTGCACAGTTTTTCCAACACACAACTTTTTCCAAACATGTTTTACACTTTATTTTTATTATCATACGAAATATTTCTTATTTGCTTCAGATATGTATCACCAAAGCATACTCTGCTAATAAAGTTTAGAAAGGAACTGCTACTTGCTTAGGAGCAAAACAAACCATTTTGAAAATGAAAAATTAAATTCCTGTGGCATACTCATAGTTGTAAGAGAAATAGTAAGTTTTTAAGCTGGTAAACACTGACAGTATCTCTACTTTATTAAACAATCTCTGTTGTGAAATGACCTTGAGGATGAATGAGAAAAAACTGATCCCTTTGAAAGATCATTTCATTCAAATTCACACAGCATACGCTCTGCCCTTACATCATAAACACAGTAACAGGAAAACCCCATACAAAGACTTAATGGCATTGCATTATAAGAGTAACAAAACATCAACAAGGTGATATTAGTCTATATGGGAGTGCTATATAACTGAAAAATAGCCTGAAGCATTTCATTGTTCTCTGAAGAAAATGAGAAAGGGACATGCCTTTTTCTGGGCCCTGTTAATGCAACCTGGAAACTACAAGTTTTATGTTTTGCTCAGAGCTTGTAATAGAAAAACAAAATAGAATTGAGAAAGATCATGCATTAGGGCAAAGTACTCAACTCGACTGTGTGTTAGAAGTCCAATTTTAGCTGAGCAACCAATGAAGATTTTAATTCTTAACAATAAGAAGGAAACTGTGGGAAAAGAATTCTGCTTCCTGTTAAGAAGACGTAGTGAAGATTCAAAATACCTAAAATGCCATACTTATTCACATGGCAGTTTTGTAGTTTGCCTGAAGTACTCAATCTTTCGTTTTGTTTTAAGTGTAACATGGAATACCTTGTTTAGCTTCCAATTCCTCCTGCGTAAGTTGAGGTTTTTTCTCTTCAGGAGCAGGACAAGGAGTGGTAACAGCTGGAGTATGGTTTGAAGCACTATTAGTGTTCTCTTGGCCTTCCTTGCCCTCCTCTTCCTCCTCATCACTGTCATCATCCAATTTAACACGGTTTTTCTCCAAAGGAAGAAGGTCATTTTCTTTGGCCTTGATCGCAAAGCTTATTGGAGCAAATGATGCTGTGAATGAATGGGTGAGATTTTACACATCATTAGACTGCAGTAGAAAGCAGGCTGAATTTCTTGACTTTATCCATTACTCATGCAGACTACACCACAAAAAAAACTCCTTTGTATCATCCTTATGTTAAGCTAATTATTTTGGGGAAAAGGACAACACAATTTTTTTTTTTTCCCTTTATTAAGCAAATGTTGGAAACTTCATTTGCCCTATAAAATTCTATCTCAAAGTCTTTTTCTCGCACTTCAGTAGCAGCAGGGAAAAAGACATTCTAAACCATCTTAGGAATTACATTTCCTGAGACGAGATAAATAATTTCATATTCTGTCCCAAATAATTTTTTGTTTCAGTACTACTTCTTTTCCCAAGTGAACAATCTACTCTTCCAGGCTTAAGATGAAAATGCTCTGTGCTCAGGCTCCTATCTGACATGCTGCAGTATGATACGGTCCCTTACGCTTCCTTCACACTAAATCAATGGTTTGCACAACAATAGCATTTGGCAGGATCACAGAGCAGTATTTAAAGACTTATTTCCATCTATACGAAAATTAATTACTTTGGGGAGTCAACAACATTTCATTACAGGAGATATAAATGCAAATGTTAGTACTTTTCCCCAAATGTCTTAGCTTGTCTTGCTGTAGCACAACTGGTGGTCAACTATTCCTCTCAAGCAGCCCCTACTACTCCAGCATGAAAGGACACTACAACACACTCATGCCAGCACACTCAAAGCAAAAAGAACACCTGTAAAAATCATGGAATACCACAATAAAATGGAAATCGTGGATCATTTCAAGCTAGGTTGTATTAACAGATCTTCAAAGTATTAGGCATAGCTAATATACAACTATACTTAAGTCTGAACTTATCCTTTTCCCTCACAGAATTTTGCTTGGAGTGTTTGTTGAGAACCATTTTCTGAAAAAAATACAGTATTAATCTCTAAACCATTTATCCAAAATGTAGCTTCTGAGAATAAAGAATGGAATTTCTCACACATCTCAAGCAAAGCAACCTACTACCATATGGTCTGCTGCAAATTTGTCTTTCTCAGGATGCCTTTTGTATATATATCCTATAAGATTTCAATTAGGGAAATTAAAAACAATAATTAAATTACATACCAAGGTTTATAAAATACAAGCTCTGCAGCTTCTAATTCTGGGGTAAGGAAATAAGCTCAGAAATAAAGAACTCAAAAATTTCAAGAGAAGAGATATTATAATAGTGATTTTTCCAACTTTTTCATATGACAAAACAAATCCTAACATGGGATTTTATTCCCTCAGAGGCAGAGGAAAAATCTAGTGCAGATGTTATGTCCGTCTTGTAGCCAATTACTGTATTTAGGTTACAAGAAAGTAGGATTTGTACCATATTAGAGGAAATGAAAATAAGTTTATTGGAATAGGATTGTCATGAAATGTTGGTGACATTTCATCATCTAAATTTGAGCAGATTATTATCATTATTAAAGCACAGGCTCCAGTTTGCCATTTATTAATAACATAAAAAGAAACAATATTATTTTCTGTTGTACATTAAGTTTTCTTAATAGGGCGTCTTTGAAGACAGGGAAGATTGCTCCTTCCCTGAGGAAGCTACTCAACCAGCCCGAGATGAAACCGCACAGTATGGACAGCCAGGCAGACAAACACAGCAAAGAGCTTGGAGCTTGCAGCCCGCAGCCCGTGGAGGGAAAGAAATTGCAGTGAGGAGTGGGAAGAGAAGAATTCCAAGGGACTGCAGGGAGTAGAGACGCTTAACAGCAATTAAGAAAGCCACTGAAATGGCAGGAAGGCAGTACACATCCCTGGGAACACAGGTCAGTTTTTCCTGCTTCGTTTTTTTTTTCAGTGGCATTCAGATTTAGTTAAAAGATTTAAGTTTCTAGTTGTTACTGAAAAGAAGAAATTTTAAGGTATCTTTTCCTGACAGGCCAAGAAATCAGGTCCCAGGTGAAAACAATCGCCTCTCCAACTCAGGACGCTATTAGTGAGTTAGCTGACTTTGGTTACCAAGAGATCCTCCTACTTTGTCCCTCTGCTGCTATGACTGGAAGAGGAAAAACATTCCACTTAGACATGAAAAGGGTCTTTTTTTCCAGCATGACTAATGACCAACACGGGAAGACTGAACAACTGAGTAATATGCCTAGCATACTTCCTCCATGTGTACGGTTTCAAATAGGAATACTGCTTTTATTCAGAAGGAATAACTTCTTTCTTACACAGAGCTTGTAACTGTCAAGTTTAAAATGACAAAAATAAGATTCTACTGGGGTCACTGATGAAAGCCTTCAACTTTGCACAAAACTGAAATAAAACAATTCATTCTGTCAGACCATGAATACCTGATAGTCTGATATGAAAGAAATATGAAAGCAATCAAATTACTTATTTCAGTCCTTTTTTTGATGCTTCCTGTGAAAATATTTTCTGCATGATGAAATTCTCCTCCCTGTTTTCACCCTGCCTCTCCCTTAACCTTTTTTTTTTTTTTTTTAATATATGCCAACAAATATTTTCACATCCAACAAATCATGCTAACATACCTTTCACCAATTTACCATCACTGACAGTTTTAGAAGGAAGAACATCCTTTTTAGTTCCTGGAACTCCCTTCGCACTTGGCTCAGATGCATCTTCAGGTGCATGTTCATCTGCAAATTGAGTCTCACTTGGTGTATCACCGGCAGTATCTGCTGGAACATCTTCAGATGAAGATACTCCCTTTTCAAAAGAAATGTGCAAGCTTACTAACTGGGTAGTTCATGAAAGAATTAATGCAGTTTCTGTGGAGCTGCAATTCTGCCAGCCATTTCAAAAATCACATTATCAGCTAATCACATAACAGCTAATTTTACATCAACAAGCACTCACGACCAAAAGTCTGCTTCTTATAAATGATGCACTGCTTCATGTAATCCCACAGGCTGCAAAAACTACAGACCTACAGTAAGAGTGTGTTGTTATTTCACAGTGCAGAAAATGTTCTTCAGCTGGTACACTTTTGCCAACTGTTCTGAAAATTATGTTTTTAAAATTAGATGCTAAAAGTATATACTTCTTTTTTCAAAGTATATTCTTTTAGGTCTTCATCTCCACGGTCCAGGACAAAACCCATTAAAGGTAATCCACAGCAAGAGAACGAAAGCTTATGACTTTTTTTCCTAACGTACAATTGTATGATACCTTCTTTACAAAATCAAGTTCTACAGGGATCAACACAGGTTAGCGTGTCTGATTTGTTCCAACATTTTGCTGAAGAACATTGCACCTATGTTTTTTGTGGCAGTAAACTGATACTGTGCTGAGATTTTCAAAAAAGTAAAGAATTACTGATTCTACTATTACATGACCAAATCATTCAAGACAACCTCTAAACTCAGAGTACAAACATTTTAAAATTGATACTGTAGAACATTAAAAATATTTACATGGTGAGTCAGGGGATGACGTTAAGTAATTTAACATTTAAATGAGCCTCTCTCAATAAATAGTTTGGTTGCTTTCCACTGGCTGCTGTTAAGCATACTTAATGTTGAAATATCAAGTATTGAAGAGATCCTTTCATTGCTCCCTGCAGCCATTCCCTGACCAACAGAACTAATTTCTGAAAATCCTCAGAGGAGAAAAACACAAGGAAATCAAGGACTTCATCCTGTATTTACTGAAGCCAGTAGTTCAATTTCTTATTAACTTTAATGGCCAAAAAGGAGAACAATCAATTTCATTAGTTGCCTACATGCACATTACTAAAGCATAAAGATAATATTGAAATCATTATTCTAAAAAATTAAAGAGAATGGCATTATCTAGAAAACCATGCAGTAGGAAAATATGCATTGCTACACACGACCTCAAGGGACTTAAACCAGTTTCTGCTTGTTTCTTAGCTGTACTAATTTGCATGCTTAAACTGAATCCTTCATTATTACACTTCAGTTAATATACAATTTCCCCCCAAAATAAATGTTAACAAGTCCTTATTAATTATGTAAGTATTACAAATTCAACCCAGTGGTTTGCACGAAGGAAATTCTAGAGTAACAGTCAGCATTGTGGTACAGGACAGTTTTGCATGTAAGTTATCAGCTGAATAAGATCACTATTTACCACAGCTTATCTTTAAAAGTAGTGTTTTCAAAACATTTTTCACTATCAAAACAAAATATTAGACACAAGTGTTTCAGACAGCAACTAGTATTGCATTTTTTCATTTTCCACAAAGCGATATTGAGGTGTTTACCCACAGGCCTACCTTCTTCAGTTTAAGGCTCCCCAATCTAAGCCTTGAGATGACAAATGACATAGGGCCTAAAAAAAAATAGCTCTTTCCCATGAAAAGTTAATATTAAATAATGTATTTCCGATACTATTTGCAATTTTCTTTTCAGTAAGAGAACAAGCAAATGAGATTAGCTAACATGAGAATAGTAAAAAGCAAGGATGCCAAGTCTGGGTATCATCTTCTAATAACATGGACTAGAAGCAGCAAAGCAAGTAGGAAAAGTGTTTTGAAGCTCCAATATTGTTTCAGTCAGTCATCACAGGACTCTTACTTAACAAAACCTCCCTCAGAAAAAAGCATGTCAGAAAAGTAGTTTAGTCCTGTGCTAGTGTTCCACAAAACCATGAGGCACACGAGAAGGTATGGCTGTTGATAAGCTATACCCAACCCTTCTGACAACAGAACACTAATCCCAGTCCTAGAAAGCTCTAAACCTCCACAAAGCATATATTCCTTTCTATAAAAAGCCAAAAGATTTTCAGGTTGCTGTTTTATATTACAACTGAGTGGCTGCTAATACTACAAAGCAGGAACTAAATATCACACCACCTCACACAGGCTTATCTAAATGCTATACAAAACTAAAAAACAGGGAAAAAACCCACATTCACATCCTTTGCTGAACAATTTCTCCATAATTCAGAGAGTTCCATTTTTAAAACGTCTCATGGTAACACAACAGATAAGCGAGTCCTTTTCCCATGTACACTGCATTTTTAATATATGTATACACAAACATACACGTACCTGAGATTTGTTACTGCTCTCTTTTTGAAGGAAGAACTGTTTTTTAAATTCATAATAAGCATTATACTGGTGCCACTGTTGCAGGAACTCAAATCTGTTAAAAGAAAGCTGAGTATGTGAAAATGTACATGAACATAGTAAATACCAACAATTCTTTGCCGTCTAATTTTCTCTAGCAGATGGAACACTATTTGATGTTTGGAAGCACTGTAACTTGTGCTAAACTTCCACTGCATACACATTCAGAGCATGCTTTCTAGAGACATTTTTGTTAGGTTGGTTGTTTGAGGATTTGGGCAAAAATGCTTTGGCATTACCTTTAAGTAGTTCCCTGAATTTCACTTGCAAAAATGATAGTATGTCTCTTCTTGAGACCTGCATGTCCTGGTAATATATTTAAAAATGAAAACCTCAACTTTTAAAATAGAAGTTAAAATAACATATTCTCTTACCTGGGATCATTCTTGGCACGAACACTGGTTTCAAATTTTATCCCATTCCTAGCAACATACTCAGCTAGCTTATCAATAACAGGTTGGATATCTGGGGGCGGAGGTATAATGGCAACCACTGGAGTAATTGTGCTGAAAACATAAAAAGCACACCGTTTTTATAAATGGAACATAAATATCTTTCAGATTCTTGTTTTAACAAAAAACATTACAGAGGTTTGCTCTCTGGGTTCATTATGCAGTTAAAATAACTTGATTTTCCATCACGCAAAAACTTCATAGCAGCTGAGTAACAATTAACCACATACAATATAAAAGAACAAAGTGGAGGTAATCAAAGCTGCATAAACCCTGGCAAATGGTACTGAGGAATCACCAATAATAGAACCGCTACTAAATATTTCATATTGAAGTGAAGGAAAGAGATCCTTCCACCCAACAAGAAAATTTGTATGTGGTACCTTGTAGATGTTGTGGTAGAAGTCAACCCACTGCTGCTATCGGTTGTGTCTGGGGGAGGTGGAGGTGTAGTACCAGGGGGTGGAGGAACTGTTGCTACCCCTGTAGTGCTTGATACAGTCACCCCTGCAGGCAACGCATTGTAGTAGGTAGCAACATCTATTCCTGGAGGTGGAGGTGCGAGGCAATAGCTTCCATCAGGGAGCATATAGTAACTGTAATACATGGCTGCCACAGTTGCTATAAAAAAAAATAATATTTAAGAACAACGTTAAAAAACACCCAATTAAAAAAACAAACAACATTATTGCATCAATACAAACACACAGAGAAATATGCAGAGTAAGAGACAGAATCAGAATGTAGTGAAGGTCAGCTGGAAGCCAAACAGGTATGAATAAAGAAGTGAACCAGTGAAGGTTTATTAAAAATTACCTAATATGAAATTGTTCTTCCTAATCTAATTCCCCTCTGGCAGTTTAACTCAGTTAAAACTATGTATGCATTAAGAAAAAATGTGCATATATTCAAAACTAACACAGAGAAATTAAACCACTAGTATCTCTCTCTCTATATATATATATTAAACACCTGTATCACTATATATAGACACACATTAACTGAAACTTCAAAAAGTAGACAGGTTTTCCACACTAGAGGCTTCTCCAATGCTAAATATTTATTTCTTGAGAGTGCAAGGGCTTACAGCTTGCTTGCTTGCTTTAAGGACAATATTTTATAATGCTTTAATTAGCTTAACACTTTTAAATGGCAGTTACTTCTTGTAAATCTAAATATTTTCTGCAGAAAGATGTATAAACAGAAAAGTATTCAGGTAAAGTATTTCAAAAGATTTACAGTAAGAGTTACATTTCTGGAAGCAAAGTTTAATCAATGCACTAAATTATAGTGAATTATCCTCTTATATGTTTCATAAAAATTCCTGTGTGGCAGTATTTACTTTCTTCAAAGAATAAGTTACCAATGAGGAGAGCAGAATAAAGACCTGCTGAGTTTTAAAGGCAGGGAGAAGAGTTGCAAACTTAACTTGTATTGCTACTAAATTATGATCTCCCAGTTTCCATCACTCAGATTCAAACCTGACATGAAAGTAGCAAGAAAACTGACGAGCATTATTCTACGGAGATAGTATTTCTTGAAATAACCAGTAATTTTCAATTTGTTCACAGAAATCTTATTTCAGTTTTATTAAGATTCTCTTAAGGTAGAGTTTTAAATAAAAATTACTTCCATGCATATTCTTCTCCACATAATACACTCTGACAATGCCTGTAATCATCTGGGGGTTCTGAACCTACAATGCACCAAAATCAACTTAGATCATTATGGTGATACTTATTTGCAACAACATTACTAAAAATAACCCCATCACCACCACCACTTTGAAGTAACACTACTCATTACCTACAAATTTATATTATCATGAAACCCTACTGTACTGAAGGCTGCAATATACTTTTTTTTAATATCTCAGTAGAATCAAATGGGAAGTTCTATAAATGAAAGAATAAGTTAAATTTCTAGATTTAAGGAATCAAGTACTTTCAGAATTCTGAAAAGAATTAGAGGCACATAAATCCAATTAAGTTTGACTTCATCTTTTTGAGGATCAGAATTCACAAAATTTGCAGGAGCTTTATAAAAGGCCTGCATTAAACAGCTTCAAAGATAATGCAAATCAGATACATCCAGAGAAGTTAAGATCATAGTACTAAAAATTTTGTAGCAAAGTTGATTCTTAAAAGAGGTTATATACAAGATAGTACTTATACTGATCTGAAATGGTTCAAGAAAAATCTAAGATTCAAGATTTAATAATAAGTTGGAGAGAAGATAAAGTCTTGGTATTTCAATATCAGGCGCAGAAAAAAGCATTTGAGCACACAACTTTTCCACATTGCTTGCTTTATAATTTAAATATATCATTGCTTTTGCTGATCTTTTCAGAAAAAATAAAATAGAAGAAAGAATGGCCTCTTGTAGCTATGGAACTTAAAAGCTACTCCTCCCTCTCATATATTGTAATGAGAAATATAAAAGATTAATTTTTAACTTTGAATCTTGCATACTCAAATAATGAAAAATTATAGGTATTGACTATATAGTAAAAGATTTATTTATTTACTGTAAAACTACTTCCAACATTATAACGGAATACTACACTAAAACCTGGTTGTATCACTTTAGTAGGATCCTTCAATTTATGTGATTTTACCTTTGCAGATTTTTCTTAGTGTTAAACACTCCAGCAAAACTGTTCAAAGCAGACTTATCTGCATTTTGCTTAATATAGTAAGCTTTTTTTTAATGGGAACTTCAGGAATTGCTTTATAGGACAGTTTTATATTCAACAGTGAAGGCATTCATTACAAAAAAAACATTAAGGGTACTATGCTAACCATGTTCACAGACTGGATTCTTGGCCTCCCGCCTGCCTGCCCCCTCCACCCTATTTCTTTTTTTCCTAAGCAGATAACAATTGAATAGATACTCAGTGGAAGAATGCATCTTCAAAGATTCAAGAGATTGAAAAAGAACAAATATCAGTTACGAATGATCAAGTATGAAGCTAACGTATTTTCTTCCCACCAGCACGCACATACAATTCATTAAGACACACCACCAGCTGCCTAATCACAATGCACTTACAATCAGAAGAATATTCTGCTTGTGATGTCTGTACAGCTGCCCCATCTGTTGACTGTGGCGTCGATGAGTTATTATCTGATTGCGCTTTGCGCACCAGTGCTGCAAGTGGATGATCAGGGTCTACTACCTTCAAAGGCTGAAAAAAATTTGAGAATAGGAAAAAAAGATTAAAATATGAAGTAAATATTTAAAGCATGATAGCATCAACCTAATTTGGAAAGCAAATTTATCTAAGTTAATAGACCTCAATAATATTGTCCAAACATCAAGTTATTGTTTTTGTAGCTCTCACATCAGATTCAACTTATTTTTTTTTAATTTGTGGAAAACAAAACAAAAAATACTTTAATGTGAACAGAAGTCCCCTACCTGGGAGAAAAAAAAAAAAAAAAGAAAAAAAAAGAAAAAAGTGGGTATTACTCTTACTCACTTATTGTCAAGGCTGGAATAAGACACAGAACCTAACTTGTCTAAATGTCAGACAGCACCACTGCCATTCCTCTGAAAGCCTCAAATGTGTACAACCATCTGTCATTCCCATTATTCCATCATTGATCAAACTCAGAAAATAAAAATAACTAACATATCCAGCAAAATTTATCTTTAATGAGTAGCACTAATTCTGCTGAAATATTATTCGCTGAAACTATTACTTCATGTCAACATTTTATCTACTAAAATCTAAAAAGAAAACATTCTCTCTCAGCTTATATACAGAAAGCATTAAATATCTTAATCTTTCCAGCTTCAATACAGGTTCTGTTGGATAAATCCTTGAGTGATGCCCTCAATACCAGAGGGCATCAAAAATAGAAATATAATTCCTTACAAATGGAAAAATAACAATTTATGTACTGCAGAAAAGGTAACTTGAAAGTTTAGCAAAACAGTCTTCAGTTACTAAGACAGTCAGGAAAAAAAAAAAATCTTTGTTAACAAAAGATCTTAACACCCGCATATTAGAATTTTTCTGCCCATGAATCAGATGTTTTACAAAGCATAAAGTAATTTAATAGGGTCAAGTACCTTCACGAGCTCTTCAAGCCTACTGCATTTTTTAGATGCAAAGAGACTTGGATGCAGATAATTTCCATCATCGTCATCATCATCATCATCTTCTTCCTCAGATTTGACTCTGGAGTCTAAATAAAAGCAATGTCTGAATTTTACTTGGGTTTGCTATGGATTTGTATTGGGAGAGAAGAGTGGTAGAGGACACACATGAACTCTTAAGAAACTACTGTCTTCATAAATCTCCTTATTTACTAAAATACAGATAGAAGAATATATTGCTAGTCATCAATAAAACTAAAACCTAAATGCACAGAACAACTTTCTGTTGGGCTAGAGCCAGAAAAAAATGCTTCTAAAAGCTCCAAGATCACAGCAGCTCTTGTATCTGAAGGTTTCACAGAACAATCTTTTAAGAAACTCCTCCAATTTAAGCAAAATTTTAAATTATCACATCAGTCTCAGTTGCAGGATAACAGCAACACACTAAAAAGATGTGGTTATTTTACCAAGAAAAGACTTGTGGATGTTTCAACAATGCACAACCTGAAGCCATCCACCTGACAAGCATCAACTTACGTTTTTTCTCATCCACTTTATTTTCAGAAGGAGCAGCGTATCGTCCCTCTTTCATAGCCTTCTGAATGAATTTGTAGTAGGGATTGAGGTAGTGGTCAAACCGCAGGAAGTCAAACTGGGAGTTGCGTGCCTGCTTGGCTTTTAGCATGATCTCAAACTGTGCTCCCTGCTTGCAGACAAAGTTTGCAGTTCGTTCTATAATCGCATGCATTTTTGCTGTTGGTGGCTGTGGGAGTAAAATAACATGTATTTGTATTTTCATAAGCAGCTTGCAAGTGTGTTACAACTCAGAAGAAATCAGAAACAGCAGTAGTTCCCTGCTCCTCTTCTCAGCTTTCTCTATCAACTCCATTTCATAGTCACTTTCCACTAGTGAGAGCATATCAGCACTGAAAAAAAAATCCAGTCCAAACCTTCCCTAACTGCTCATTCATTTCCATTTGCAAGATCCTCTCCTTCTAGCATCACAATTATTTTTGCCATTGCACACCACATTGAAGAGGGGAACAAATCCTGGTTGAGTTTGACGTAGCAAAAAAATTATTTTACAGCAGGTACATTCCATTGCCATATAGACACTTCTGCTGGCGCAAGACAGGAGACAGATGTATTTCTTGACACTGCAGTCTCGACTTAAAGTGGCCCTACCTTACAATATCTCAAGGTGCTCTGAAGACTTAACATGTATGGTCTTCTTCCCAACAGCTGTTTGTTATTCTGTTATCACTGAACGTGCAAAAAGCTTGTTACTATTCATCTGCTTGGAAGGAACATGTTTTATCTTAAGACCAACATAAGAATTGCAATTCCTATGTGCTGTTGCATTCCTATAGAGTTACTGAACAAACATTCTTTTACCAGCTGTTACTTTTTGGGAACAGCATCAAAATGCTGAACAAGCAGCTTCTCACCGAGAACTCAATGTACTTCTTCTAAGACTCAACTATAACTCATAATTTCAAGACAGCAACATACAAAATTCTTCCCTGAACTGAGAAGTAGGTTTGTAAGCACCTCACTAACAGAATGTATTATAGGATCGAAAAGAATGTATTATAGGATCGAAAAGAAGAGGAAGTAAAATCAGAAAAGAGTAAAGTTGCACATTAGATTTGTTAAATAGCTCTATAAAAGATAGAGTAGGATAAAAAATTTCAATTAAAAGCTAATGAAGTAGAAAAACACTCTTACACAAATACCTTGTGTTGACTATTAGTTATTCTAACAGAATGCTTTGAATCTTTACTGACCAGGGCTATCAAGTTGAGAAGGCACCTAAATATAAACTAACACCTTCGTGACCATGGTATAGGAGAAAGAATATTATCTGACTTCCCAGCATTTTTTATAAAATTTGAATTAAATTGAAAATCCTTACGGTTACAACTGTACTCAGGTGACTACTCAGCTCCTTTCAGGAAAAATACACAAGTTGCAATTAAGTTTACAGTTTACTATGTAGCAAGTTTTTGTAACACATGAAAGAAAGAGCTTCTACATGCTAACATTCTCAAGCTATTTCAGAATTTGCTAGAAATAGACCATTGCTTTTCTCCTTGAATAGGCTAGTCTTAAGACATGGCGTTTATATTCGATCACTTCCCACCTTCTTCAGATTGGGACTCAATTAAAAAGAATACAGAAAAAAACTCCTGAACAGAAGCAATCTTTTAGCTTAATGGTCCTTTACACTTGGGATGTCAACCCTGACATCTCAGTAAGCATCTATTCCAAGAACTGCTGCCTTTTTTCTGCATTATTTAAAATAACAACACAAGTGACACTAAATGCACTTAGCATAAGCACTGCAATAATTTCGGTGTGAAAAAGAAGATTAAAAGAGTTCACAGAACTTAAGAATTCAAGAAAAAACATTTGAAATCAAGCTACTACTTTAGAATAATTCAAATTTTACCATACTAAAGTTAATGGGGAAAAAAACCCAACAAAACCCAAAGAAAACCCAGTAAAGCATTATAAACTCCTTGAAAATCAACAGAAATGTAAATTGCGTTAACTGTACACACATACCAGTTCCACATCAGAAGGTACATTTAGTCCCGGAGGGGCAACAAAAGGTTCTTCATTTTCTTCTACATTTTCTGTCTGAGCTGTTTCTATAAGAAATGACAGAATGAAATACTATAGGACAAAACTTGTCAAAGTACCCAAATGTTAAAAAAAAATTATTAAAATAAAGTATATCTAAAAGGATGTGCAATCAAGGAATTTTTCAACTGAAACTATAACCAGCGTTTGCACTGAAGATATTTAAATATGGTTCCTCTCCCTGATGTTATGTATATTTTATTTAAGACTGCATAAATTACATCTTAATAGAGGTATTAGGAAGAATAAAACCCTTAGCCCTGATTACATTGCTGAAGACAAATAAGTGTCAAATCAAATACAAAACATTAATTTTCATGAATATTACCTTTTATTTTTACAAGAAAACCCATGCAAAATTAAGGGGAACCATTGTCAATGCACTGGGTGAATTCTTTCCTAACAATGATTAAAATATTACAGATATCCAATATCTCTAAAGCTGTTAAGATCCATATATCAGGTCTACCTGAATTCCCTATTAATCAACCATTCCAACCTACACAAACAAACCTAAGTACTTTCACCAGGTTCCTAACCCTAATGAAAGTTGTACAAGAATGCAACAGGGAGGCTAAAATCCACTTTCATCATGTTCAGAGTAATTGCTTTAATAATTAAGTCAAATAAATGTCATCATTCATCTGTGAGTTCAGTCTAAAGTTGGGATGGTTTCTTTTATATCGAGTTTAACATACCCACATATCTAACATTTATCACATGAACTACTCATCTAAAATAGTAACTCTTTTATGAAGGCCAATTTGAATTACATTCTGTTGTTTGGTATACCAGAAATGCTCCTCAGAAAATATCTTGCTTTACAAATTTTTATAATAATTTAAGTGTAAAGTTTACCTTTTAAAGTAACTTTTAGTATTATCTATTCTACTAGCTTTAAGAGAAAATTTATTCCAGTTTTATCCTAACAAATTGCACAGCACAAACTGGATGAAAACCTCACTATGGGAACTATGGACAAAGCCAGCAGAACAGTCTAATCACACATGAGATGTCACAGCAATTACTGCATGCAAGCTCTTACACACGCAATAAACAGAGTTAACTTTTTTGCTGCTGTCTGGTTTTTTTTCGTTTTGTTTTGTGTTAAATGAACTCAAATAGTTTAACTCCACAAAGGCACACTGACATTTCAGCATCAAGGAAAGGAGGAAGAAGCAGCAGACAAAGCAGAATAGGACTGTTTCTTTTGGCAGCAGCTTCAGCTAACACTTGACGTGTTCACAGAACTACAGCCTGTAACTCACATTATTGTTATCTGCATCTTCCAATATTGGATTTTACTCCATCACGATTTATAAAAAAAAAAGCAATTTGAAGAATTTATAGTACTGTATTACTGGAAACTGTTACCATATAGCAATCTATTAAAAGTCTGTGCAGTTCAGCTATAGCAAAATGTAATACCAATGTTTCTATCTCACTTTTGTCCCACGTACTTTTTCCCCTAAGCACTATGAAGTGTTACTAGAAAATGCCACTTTATTATCCTAATATTATCCTATCCTTTATTATCCATCATTACTAACAATTTTCTAGAAGATAAAGAGTTTGGTAGGAAAGCTCACAATTGAGATGATGTTCCAATGACCTGCTATAAGGATCTCTACTTCTCATCAGCAGCACTGAGAATTCTCATATTACACTGCAAGATTTTGTAATACCCTAACATGACACTTCCATGCTGCATCAAATATTAATTGACTTGTTGAAAGACTGAATAGTTATTATCTCTCTTTGCCAACAACTAAGTCATCATATTTTAATATTATTCATAGAAGTATTACTTCATTAAGACTGAAATACATTATTCTAGGTATCTCATAATTCTAGGAAAGAAACATAATGTAGAGCAATCCAGACACAACCTCAACTCACGACAGCTCTCTTACCAAATGAAACTGGAATTTTTACTTATTCCTTACACACTTGATCAAAGGCAGAACATTATGGCACCTTTTTACGCAGTTTTGCAAAGGCATCCCACAACACGGACAGTCTATAAGGTACAGCAGATTCCCTTATCAGTGACTAATGGAGAGGGGGCATCCACCTTTTTAATCTCCATGAAGTAGAGAAAGATGGGGGAGCCAAAATACAAATATATTCTCCTTTGTTATCTCCAACTTTTCAGTAGGCTTATCCCTACATACAGATCCACACAACATGAAAAACACTCCTATGACAAGAAAGACTCAAAAACTGTATGTAAAGAGAACTTAGAAACTATTCAGTTAGGTAATCTACCAGACAAATGGGAATAAAATTAAATAATACTCAGAAAACAAAGCAATTCAGCAACAGTAGTGAAGAACACAGCAGAAACCCTTGGTAGAATGTAAGCAGCATGGATGCTGCCCTGATGCAACCACTCACATACAGCAGCAAAAACCAAAAAATCCTTTAGCATCTGAAATGATTCTGCCTTGCACACACCTTGGTAAAAAAAGCACATCTCACACCACAGTAACCCACCAATATGTAGTCAGACAACCCAACTGCTAATTAAACAATCCTCACTTTACTAAGACATAGCTCAGTAACACTTGAAAGCTTCCTTAAGACTTCACGTTAAAAATGCAAAGTTATTGTAATTAAAGACCGGAAAGTGAAAACCTGAACTCTGCATTTTTTAAGATCATGGAGAGGGGCACACTATGCTGAAGAGAGATCCATTTATAATGATTAAGATGACAAAATCTAAACTTAAAAAATATATATTCTGGTTAGTTATTACTGTTTGTTTATAATGATCATTTTATTTTTGACAAGGAAACATAGTGGTGACAGCCATGTCAATTACTAGTTTTTTTCTGAATAAGAAGCTGCGAGAGAACAGAATTAAATTTCCCATCCTGACTATGCTGTAGTACAAAACATTTAAGCACATCAAGAGCGAAGTTTGCAAAAACTCAGGAGCACATTTCCACAAAGATTTCACTGAAATGCTTTGAGATTTTTTATGGGCATTTTAATGACCACACATTTTCAATCTTCAGCTGCAAGCGAGAGACACAGAGGCGATGTGTTCTTCCTCTCAATTAACCCTTGGTATTTTTACCCCTTACCTCTTTGTTTTGCAGGCTGATGCTCCTCCTCCTCAGTGGGTTCTGAAGGGTCATAATAATCACTGCCATAACGAAATCCCACTGCATTATAGGTACCATCCTCTGCTAAAGCTTCACTCAGTCTTTTATATTCCTCCTCTTGAACAAAAATGCAATTACCAATCATTAGAACATATTTAAAAGCTAATTTATTTTAAAAAAATAAAGTAATATTTCTTACTTTAGTTTTCAAATGGGAAGTTTTCACCTAATCATTTTAACTTTCATTAAAAATTGAATAGAAAAACGCAGCATATACATATGCTGACCATTTATTTCTTCCTGAAGAGATAAAGGTTGCAGGTTAAAGCCTTCTTATGTAATTATGCATACAAAAGCACAGAATTTCATTTATACAACACTGAAAAAGAAGCAGAAAGTGTTTATTTTGGGGTTTTTTTGGATCTGAAATCCCAGTCTGCCCTCAGAATCTGGGCAATTTCTGTGCGGATCTATATTTAAACTATCCTGAGGTCCTCTCACATATGCAAAGACTCCCATTTTTCGAATCCACTGGGTACTGTCAAGATAACATCAGAAAAAGAGAGTACAAAATTAGGAGTAAATTTAATTTAATAATTATTTATTGAAACATGTGCTAAACTCAGGAAGTTTCCTTGAGCAATACCTTGCCTCGCCTCCTCCTCAAGCAAGTCCGTATGCAAGGCTAAATACCTCTCTTCATCACAGAGGGCTTCTATTCTAGCTTCCTCTTCAGACAACTGATAATCTCTGTTCCACGTGGAATATTCAGCATCATATTCAGAAAGGTCATGCAGGTGACCACGTCCATCGTACCTGCAGGATGAAACAGCTGGTCAATGCAAAAAACTTAGGGCTTGGGTTTATGCGACTACTTAAATACTTACCCATTAAAAATGAAAAAAAAATACTTTTATGTTAAAGCATACTTCCTTTTAGAAGTTACATTTAATTTTGCTAATCATTTGTCACCAACTATCGAAAATTTGTTTAATAGTCTAAATTCCTCTCAGAGAAACTAATAAATTATTACAATTAAAGTCAAAGGTATCCTTTAATAGTTTAAGTGGGATCCATTTCCTTAACAGCTCTTACCGTACGTGCTTCAACCAACCAATCAATGTCACTTGCAAAATACGTTTTTCTGGAAAGTCAAATAGCTTACATTCACACAAACCCGAATACATAAATACCTATCCGTAAGAACCAAACGGTCGAAATTTCCTCGCTTCTTTCTGCTAGTCCCGAACTCTCAGGAGATATCTTCACCATAGAAACTTGCGTCCATTGGAGGTAAAATCATGGCTAGGCTCGGCCCCTAGCCATTTGGCTGAGGAAATAAGTTCTGGGTTATGTGATAGAGAGACACACATACATAGGAACAGTAACATATACATGCAATTTAAGGAGGTTCACCGTAAAAACGGCAAAGATCAATGACGTACAGTTTCTTTCTACTAAGCAGAAACAATTTTATTTGCAGGAAAAGCACTGCATTGGGATAATGTTTATGCATCAGTAAGAGAAACTGATCAAAAAAGTAAAGTGACAGTAAACTCGACTCCGCTGAGGTGTCTTCCCACACACAACTCTTGACTTGTCACAACTTGCTAGACCAAAAACAAAGAAAGTAAATATTCTTATAGCAAAACGTTAATGAAACACGTAGGTCTGGTTAATCAAGCTCTGTCCACAGGCAAACTTCAACCCATGTCTTCTCATAGCAATGTGCTTTTCTTAAAATAGTGAAAATGAAGACCTCCTGCTGCTGGAGATAAAAAGAATCTAAGCTTCCAAAGGAGTCTATAAGATTAGTAGTTGCAAGCTACCTTAATTTACAAAGGTATGTTATTTAGATTTTTTGGTATTATACACATGTACATGCACATACTTAGTTTTTGCTCCCATCAATTTCTGTAACGACTGTAAACTGGGCTACTGTTGCACAGGACCACAAAAATGGCCTCTACCTAATAATGAGATCTGTCGCAAAAATAATCTGGATTAGAAGTGTCCATCGTAACACTTCTATTCTCACACAAATCAGAATTTAAACCTAGCTATAAACATTTCTGGTTGCTTTTTCATGTCTTCATGTTTATTCCAATTTAACAAATCAATTTCAAACACAGAAATCATTAATGGCTGAACCCCAAAATAGTGCAAGGGTGTATCTTTTTTCTCCAGTCTTACGGAAAGAAATGGAAAGACCTTCCTCACTGATATTTTCCCAAGCCAAATACAGTTGCTAAATTAAAACAAGAAAAGTCATGTTTAGCACCAAAACAACAATGAAATTGAGGGAACAAATATCTATAGTATGTCATGTGATCCTTTCCAAACCAAAATCCTTCCATCTTTCCCACTGAGGTTTTCAGGGTCATCCACAACTATTAAACTGTACTTTTAGTGCTCCACTCAAATATACTCAACCTGACCTTCCACTTTCCCTCTCTCCAGGAAACATTCAGAAAATGCATTCTGAATAAATTTATTTCTAAATCCCATCCTGCACTGCTGATACAACTTAAACACCACATGAAAAAATCAAAGCAGTTTCTATTACTATCCCTGGCTACTGCAAAACAACCAAGAAAAGCCACCTCTGACATAAAATTTGAAAAGCAAGCACCTAAAGTCAAAGCCATTCTGCCTAATCTAGTGAATCATGGCATAAGGAAGACATAATTAGGCCAAGAACTCCTTTTGGGGTATCCCAGCAACAGCCTGCAGCCTGATTACTCAGGAGAAATAACAAAACCCCAATGCCCCTAAGGTGGATAAATACCTCTCTAGTCCTCACACTGCACCCTTCTTGCTTAGACAATACATAAAGTGCCTGATAAGTACTCCCATGCAATAAGGCTCCCTTGGTTTCCAAGTGAGAAAAGATGATGTTTGTGGTTTGTACTGAAAAGGAACAGATTATACCCTCTCCACTCCACTCTGTAAAGCCTACCCTAACAAGTGGAGCAAAAAGACCCAACGCGCACTGATTGTCAAAAGGAGGGCAACCTCCCAACACTGCCAGAGCGGGGAACCCCACGTTCCCGTTGCTGGGGGGACAGCTCTGCAGCCTTACAAAAGCAACACTCAAAGCACTCTACCAGTAGGACCTGCCCTCCAACTCTGCCAGAGAAGAAGATCCCCACGCATCTGCCAGAGTGAGCCCTTTGCTCATCCCCCGCCCTCACCTGCCCACAGCATAAGGGGGGGGGAACAGAAAGAGGCTATAACAGGAGATCTCGCAGCAGAGTCTGGGGGTTGTGTTACACCGACCTATCGATCATGATCTTGGGGTCTCCCATCCAAGGAATAAGGTGTCGCCCCTGCTCCTGGTACTGAGCCTTCTCATCATCTCGAAACAGCTTGCAGGCATAGCCGAACACCAGCAGCTCCACACGGCTATTCCCGCCTCCACCTCCTCCTCCACCTCCTCCGGGGGGCCCGGGGACCGCTCCCCCGCCTGACAACAACAT
>NW_010100322.1:20359-20644 GCF_000699245.1 Pterocles gutturalis
TTCTGGGTCCCGTCGAGACCCCCCGACCCCGCCGTACATCACCAGCGGATGCCGCGAGGAGGAGAAAACTCGCAGTAACAACGACTGTCCGAGAAGCGAGTCCCCCCGAAGGCCGGGCCCGCACTAAACTCCCCAGCTCCAGGCCACCACAGTCGCCATCCCCCGAAACTTCCGCTTCCGCTGCCGGAGCAGAACCCAACAAGCCTTCCGGCGGCAGGCAGATTCGCAGCAGGTTTTTTTCAGCCTGAGTGTGAAATAGAAGAAAAACGGGGCATGATGAGACTC
>NW_010100322.1:20867-102309 GCF_000699245.1 Pterocles gutturalis
CCCATCTCGGCTGGACTACGGGCAGGGAGCTCCCGGAAGCTCTGCGCGGGGCAGGAGGCACCTCTCCCGGTGTCTGTCACAGCGCTGAGGAGCCGCGCAGGGGACTGAGGGCGGGGAGTCGTGGTCAGCGATGGAGCCAGAGGAAATGGGGAGGCTGGGGGCTGCGGGGCTCGGCAGAAACCCCTGGGAGGGTGGGTGGCTCCGGCAAGGGGCAGAGCTGTGGGGAGAACGCGGGGATTCACCTCGGGCTGCGCCTGCGGAGGTCAAGGGGAAGGAAAGGGCCTGGGAGCCAGGGCGGGACGGGGAGAGGCTGTGCTGGGGAAGGCTTGAAAAAAAAATGATGTTGTAGACTATTTTTGCTACAATTATGTAATCTAAGCCAAAATTTTCAATATTGTTTGCCTCAGGGTTTTTATTTTTTGTCACTCTTCAAGCAGTATGAAGAAACACGCTGTTTTGTGTGTGTTACAATAAAATTTTGTAGTGAAGCTCGTTGTGTGCTGCAGTTTGTGGTAGGGGTTAATCCACAGCCCTTGGTCTGAGGGATTCTGGATGCCCGTGAATACAGACTGGGGTGTGCTGGGGTTTTCCTGTGCGAACAACTTACTGGTAATGTACACGAAGGAATGACATCCATAAAGCAGTGTAAGAAAGGCAATGCACAAGCACGGGAAAAGAGATTAATAGCTTGTGTCAGCATTTAGAAATAGCTGTACCATGTAAACTTACTGAAGGAGGAATCCTTGGGTGCCTCTGTATTCATCTGGAGTCATTAAACTGAAATCTCCATGGAGTTCCCACAGTAACTCAAAGTGAACCTGAGTCAACTGAAATTCTCTTTTGGTAATTGTGATGCATATACAGTTCCAGCTGCCGTTCTGTGTCCTAGAAAAGATGGTTAAAAATCTACTAAAGTTAACATCTGTATCCTTCACAACAAATGTGTGGAAGTTACTAGTAACCATTTGATATTTCAAAGCTGTCAGTGAACAAATCTAGTGAAGGTAGATGCCTCAGATGTATTTTACTGTTTCAGAAAATGACAGAGTTGTTCTAATGAAGAGAGAAGTTCTAAGTGTAATATTCTCCCTTGAGAACCAAAATAAAGACCTGAACACCAAAGAGACAGGTGGGAACATGCTTGAACATTGTGCAACAGTTTTATACCAGCTGGGAAACATATGGAGTAAAGAAAAGAGCAGGAGGAAACAACAGGAAAAACTCTGAGAAAAAAATAAACAGTTTTTGATCAAGAGTATAAGAAAGCAATGGAACATTGATATGTGACAAGGATCTTGTGACTTCCATGAGTCTTCTGGTAATGCAAATGATTCAGCAAAAAGATAGTCTGGTACAAAAATGTCTCTGTACAGTTGAAGCGGCAGTGTACTAAGATAGCTTCAGACCAATTCACTGAGATATCAGCATTTGAGACAAGGACGTGAACTGTGCATGAGTCAGATAAAGGACAAAAATGGAAATCTTAGTTACAAAGAATGCAATTACAGAAAGATGGAGGGAGTATTTTAACGATCTCTTTAATAGTGAAATGGGTAAAGGCAAACAAACAGCAATTTTCCAGCCAGCTGAGCCATTTGTAGAAGAACCAAGAGGCACCAGAACACCCAGGAACAATAAAGCCCCAGGTGTTGATAATGTTCCCACTGAATTGTTAAGAGCAGGAGGGGATAAGACTTTAAAAACTAATTTGTGTTAGTTTGGCGGTTTGAAAATAATATAAAGAAATGGAAAAGGGGAGCCATATGTCGTATTTTTGAGAAAGGGGACAAAATGAAACCTGAGGCCTGGGGCGGCATCTTGCTGTTTATTACAGCAGGTGATACCCTAGGCTATTTGTTCACAGGTAACTAGCCTGTAAACAGGAGAGAGATTAAGAGAGGTTTCTGGAAGAACAGGATTACAGCACAACAGTTGTTTTCAGATTACTGAGCATCTGCGGAAAAGAAGTACATGAGCAGAGTACCTAGAGGGATCTTTAATGTACTTAAGAAAGCATGTCATAGTGAATGACAGATTTGCATTGTAATAAACCAGCATTTATCCCTCCCTTGGGACAGTTAATATACTTTTTTCCCAGTACGTGTAAAAAAAGTAAACTCTTTTCTATTTCTCTGTGTTTTCAGTGCACATAATCATTGGGAAGGAAACTTGTTGCTAATCATAATATAAGGTATGTTTTTTTACCGCATTTAAAATGCAACTTTAATCTCTAATAATAAGAAAAAGTACTTGAAATTACAATATTATTCTGTTTTAAAGCTTTTATATGGAAGGATGCCCATGTTATTTCATTCAGACCCTTGATTAGTCCCAGCTGTCCTGGTTGTGATGATGAGTGGCTAACTGTAACAGGAGAACTGTATCAGATTAATCTCCCTCCCTCTAACTTTTTCTGTGTTCATTTTGCTATATGTAGGAAAGCAAGAAGAAAGCAAGTAAAAACAAGCCTTTCTTTCCTAGGCCAATACTAGTCTTTTTTTCTATGTCTCAATGGAAGTGTAGTTGTAGTCGTCAAGTATTGTTTTGCAGTTTAGCTAAAAGTGTAGAATAGAACATTATTTTCCACTTCTGAAGTAGGTTTGAAAGAAAAGTGTGTTGTGCTGATTCAGAAGAAAAAATGCAATTTATATCACATTTTGATAATATAAAGGAATTTTTAGCATACCAAAATAACAGATAAGTGTTATTCCAAGAACATGGGAGAGATGATGTCTGAAGCTCTGAAGTAAGACATCCTGCAGAAAACAAAGCACAGCATGGGTAAGCAGTTCTTTACAGAAACATATGAATTTTCTCAGTAATTAAGAAGCTATAACTTGGGAATGGGATTTGGTATAAATTCAAAGAACAGACTTGTAATCTTCTATATTGGTTGTAAGGGGACAAAACTGTATACGAGAGAGCTATCATAAAGAATTTGATTGATCTACATGAGCGCAATATTTTTATAGTAAAAATAGAAAGCTTGTATATTCCTATATTAATCTTGACATTGCCACTCTCAAACTACTGAAGTAGGTTTGTTATTTTTGTAGAAAATGCTCTGCTTAGTCAGGTTGGAGCCAAGATCTAAGTTTTTATTTTTTCTCTTGGTCATCATTTGCTCATTATAGGACTTGGCATGAACCCACACTGACTTCTTTATTCTGTCTCAGGGGTGTCTTGTAACAAAAGATCCGCTATGTTCTTTAGGGAAGGATATACAGAACCTGTGAGGTTTCCTTGAACACTGAAATTTTACATAATTATTCTCTTAAAGAAGATATTCTCTAAATTATCATGACTTTCTAAGCAGATTTTATTGTTCCTTCTGCCATTACTGTAGCATCTACATATAAAACATACGGTAGTTCCAGTCCAATTGAGTGGGAATCGCATTTTAAATACAGAGCTGCTGTATAACAGTAGCTAGGTAAACAATTTATGGGTATGTTAATGACTGCAGTGTGTAACTGGCTGCATTAATGACTGGATGCAGAGTAGCAGTTAAGGATTTCCAGCTCTTTTTAATTATAAGCCTGCTGTAATTCATAGCAAGCTCACTTTATATCCAGAGAGTTACTTACCTCTTGCATGAATTGTATATTTACCTCTCTCTTAAAAAAATGAAGTAAAACCCTCTCTCTTCTTTTCACCACGGTTTTTTTATCTGTTGACTATCTTTCTTGTTCTGGCAAGGTACACAGATATGCCATATATCCTTTGGTAGGGTTTTTTCTCTTGTTTTGGGTTTGTGCGTGTGTGTATTTCACAGCCTGCCAATTTCTATGACTAATTTATTTGGTTACTGTCTTTAGGCCAGAGGACTCATTTCTTGAGGGTGGTTGTAAGAGCAAAAATGCACTTAAATATAAACAGAAAACAATACACAAAGCTTGTCCCTTTTCCCTGCCTCTTGCTTGTTCTTTTCTTTATTCAAAACAATCTCCACTGTTGTATTTTATAAGACATTTTATTGCTGTGTGCTTGAAAAGGGTAGACTAAAGCTTATGGGTAGCACTAACAGTCAATGGTAGGTTTGCTCTTGAAACCTCTTATAACAGTAGCTTTGTTTTCTTGCAGTTTTTCCCCCCAGAAAAGTGCTTGTGTATGAGACGTGTTCAGCTAAAGTGTACAACAAGCCATTTCTGTTACTGTGTAGAAGATTAATGGAGAAAAGGAAATAGTCTTGAAATACAATCGGTTTGTAGTTAACCAAATTCTTTACATCCAGCTTTTATCATAGATTTGCTTTTGTTATTACTGTGGGAACCCATAGCACAAGTTCCATAAGGAACATGTCGTGGTTTTGTTTGCAAAGCATTATTGGAGAGTAACTTACATTGTTTTGTTTTTGGTTTTTTTTTTTTAGTAATGTTATGTTTGCAGACAAAGTAATCAAAATGAACTGCTACTTTGTAGGCAGCACTGATGTGTTTAAGAGCAACCTTCAAAGCTGGTGATATATCTGTCTTGTAGCAGGGAGGTTTTACACTACATTCTTTGTGTAACAAAGCAGCCAAGCCTGTGTTACAGTCTGGCCACTTGTATTTAAGCTCCTCTCAGCCATTAAGAGGAATCCTCTCTGCAAAAGAAGAGAAGGTCACACCTGAGCAGGTTTACTGCATACAGAAAATAAAACTCATTTTTCCCATGAGCTGTACCATTTGTCTAACGGTGTGATAGCATTCATAACTAACCCTTGACGATCATTCATCTGCTGCTTGAAGAGAACCCCACTTGATACAAAAAGAAATAAATGCTTTCTGGTGTTTTGTTTTGTTTTTGTTTGAACATTACATCATCGGGAATATACAGATATAGAAAGGTCAAAGTCTCCCCTTGTGTAACCCTCTAGTAAAGCCACTGTTGTTTAGTTATAATAGTAGCATGCTTAAAGAACCCAAGACAGATTCATTAGCTTTAATGGATTCTGAGGCCATATTTATTACTAATAACAAAGAGGAAATACAGATTATTTCTTTGAGTCAGAATATAACTTAAAAAGATGCTAACTTTTGGGTAGAAATCTTACAAATGGAAGCAGACTATAATTGACCTATCCGTTATGTAGCTGAGAAATAGCCTGTCAGGAGTGTGAAGGCAGCCACTGACAGACACATCAGCCCAGCACCATGTGGCACAGAGAGACAATAGACTGCGTGCTAGTGCTTGTGGCTCTCTGCGTCTTGAAGTTTACTGTTGTGCAGAGGTGTCCAGCAACGCTGCCTTTTGTAAGGCTGCGTGATTCACAGAGATGCCAAGTAAGAAGGCTGACGTGCCTTCATGTTGATATTGCTGGGTTGAGTGATCAAATCCAGTTAATTCTTCCCTCTAAGGCTTCGAATTTTCTTGGATGAATACCCCTGAAGTTTCTCTTTCAGTGTTCAATGTTTGGCTTCCAAATGTCTCAGCAGTGTCAAGTGTTTTATATTCAACAGCTGGTGCTTTCAGAGTCTGCTGCCCACTGCGCCTTCAAATCCATCAGTGTAAAGCCATATGTCATTTGCTGCTTTCTTCATGTGTTTCTTTCTCGAGCGCAACTTGCCATCATTCCTTGCAAAACTCTTGTCTTTCCCATTCACACATCAGCTGGGGTCAAGCGAGGGATGTGGGAAGCCGGTGGAGCTGTAGTCCCTTTGTGGTGGATCTGCTGAGTATAAATTTTTAGTGTTTCTGTAACAGCGATAGCTAAGACTTGAATAAAAAAAAAAAAGGCTCACTGCTCCTATTCATTGAAGTGTGCTTAAATACCTTAACCTGTGCTGTATGTGATGGAGATAACATCCGTTCCTGAAGGGGGATGTAGTTGGAAATGATACCTGTACTTAAAGGCATGTACTTGGATCCAATGATTTATTTCAAATACTTCGGTCTGAGACACATCTGTGTAGAAAATGCTGATTAAGTGATGAAAGACACATCCCATATTAGAATTTATTATTCTAAAATTAATTGACTTTTTTCAGAGTTGTGCCTGTTGTACTGTCTTCCTCTACTGATGTAAATTCCCACAGCTTTTTGTGGCACTGCTTTTCACGATACAAAATTCTACATGCAAGGCTCAGAACACTAATACTATGAGGGGAAAAACTGGAGCTACCAAATCTGGAAGCAAACTGCTCCAAGATCTCTTGATGCTTCTTAAAGGTGCCTCTCTGCCTAGTGCAGTGGCTGTGGATTTTCTTGGCTTGGAAGTCTGAACTGCATAAGACATTTCAGTTAATACAACTTGCCTGTAAAGGAGAAGCCAAAACAAATGGTTGGTAGTGTTGGGTAAGTTGGTAAAATCTGCTAGGATTAGCGAAGACACATAGACAAGGCGTATTTGCCATGTCCGTGCTGTGTGCAGTTTTGACACAAGAGGAAAACATTCACAGTAAGGAGACAATATTGATCAGCACGGTAAGCTGAAGTCTCAGCATACGAGCAATCCAAGCCTTGTGATGTTTTTCCTATTTCTGTAGGTTTTATAATATAGAAGAACTTCAAAGACAAAGATCTCAGCTTTGTGTCTGCTTCTGTGCAGCCAAAATGCTCTGTGTGTCAGTACAGCTGCTCTGCCTGCCTGTGCTCACCCAGTTGTGGGGTGGGACTTTTAATAATGATTTCTTCTCAGCTCGCTCCTGTTTGCAGTCCTAAATCTTTATTCATTCACATTTAGTAGGAGTACACTTGTGCTGAAGGCATTAAATCCTATCTCAGAATAACTTGATTATACTGGCATCGTGGTTCTTGAATAGTCTGATGGGTCGAAGAAAAACTTTATAAGCAATATGTGCGTTAAAGATCACTTTGTGTTAACTGCTTCAGTAAGCCCAAGGGTTTCTACTGCTATGGACCTGGGGCGGAAAGACTTGATAACTATCATTGTGTTGCTTCTGTTCTGATCTGCACAATCTTGGCCATATCTTATCATATTAAATAGGTGTCTGACGGGAGGAGACCACACCTGAATGTGTTAACATGGAAAGGAAATAAAAGCTGCTCATCAGTCAGTCATTCTGAAGTTCCTTCCAGTAGAAATAATTTGCTTTCAATACCTTGGTGGCTTCTGTTTAAGATCTTAAGGGCTTGAAATATTGGATCAGACAGCTGGTTCATCTTTCAAAGGAAAATAAAGCGATAACATCATATAGGTGTTTGATATGTCTTGGGAAATAGAATTAATGTCTTGGAGATCTAATTTATGGTGTAAGCAGCAATATTTTGGTTATAGCAGCTTAAGTGTAGGATGGACCACAATAACATACAAACTGAAATTAGATGTTAATTGCACACATAACACACTGTATTGTGAAAGTACTTTGCATCTTTGTCCTAATGATAAAAGCATGGAAAAATAGTAAAATACAGAGTAATGAACTCCCCTCTGAGGCTCAGTGTTGGTATTTCATAGCAAACTTCTTATTTTCCAGGGCACTTTAGAAGGTGATTTCTTCAAGCTTCCCTTCATGCAGTTTCCATAAATTCAGTTTCTGGAAGGGGAAGTATCTTCAGATAAAAAAATCTGAAAGATACACAATACCCAGCCCAAGGATTTGGCTTAATCTTTGAGTAACCTGGTCTGACTTCATAGCACCCCTGCTTCGATCAGGAGGTTGGACTGATGATCTCCCGAGGTCCCTTCTAATCTGAATGATCCTATGTATCCATACATCTCTTCCACTGACACCTGCTCAGTGTGAGGAATACGTGATCCAAATAATTTCAAGGGGGTCTGTATCTCCTTTAGGGATGCAGGCAGTGATGGATACATAGTGGGGACTGTTTCTGCAAAACCAAAATGTAGATTGTGTTCCTTTTTAGGTTTTCCTCTGTAGCCACCATTCCACTTGTTCTCCAGCATTTTGTCTTGGGTTGCATTGCTCTTTATTATCAAGGCTTCCTAAATTACACGTCATGCAGGAAGCTGCCATTGCTGAAGGGTCTGAATTTTTTTTCCATCTTTTCAGTACAAAAAAGTCTATCGATGATTCTCTTGTTCCTACTTAGTTACTACTGCTGGTTTGGTTGGAAATAGAAACAGTGCTTCTTAAAAGAAACTCAGCCTTTCAGCCATGTCAGAAATACCCACTCGGAGCACTTCAGTGTTGTTTTCCTTGTTTTCTGTGCACGGTTACTGCAATAAGAAGCTTGAGAAGGTCTAACATGGTGCTTCAGCAATGCAAGAAGCAAACACCACCGTGTTCTCAAATGGATAGCTGTCTGCAGAGAGACTCTGTTTAAGAAACCACTGCACAGAATTTTGCTATTAGACAGGCTCTGACCATACAAACCTTTCCCAAATGCCTCCTCTGTGCAGAATTTTTAAGGCTGACTTTCTCCCAGGATGCTTCCGTTGTGGCAGGCTAGAGAAGAAGCACTTTCCTTTCTCACCACAACAACCTGTTCTTGATGTGACTTCTCCAAAGTTCACTTCTTTGCTTTTATTGGTAATTTTATTAGGGTTTTTCAAAAGTTTGTGCTTAGCAAAAAAGTAGTTTTGTTATCCCAAAGGAAAACTTTTTTTCTATTATGAGTCTTAAAATTCAGGCTGCCAGAAGTGTAATGTCAGAAATGACTCTGCTCTGTGCCTTTCTCATGTGTGATAATCTGCTCTAACCACCTTCTGAAGTCTGGTAAGTTTATTTTTTCTGTGAGACCTGATCATCTCATAAGACACAGAAAATTATAATCTTTTCATCCTCCCTCCAATATCAGTTCTTCCTTGCATCTGATCATAGTCTTTCTTTATAAGCAGTTTATTGACAAAAAACCCCTCAAAACAAGTCTTAAAACACTTTTTTCCTTTGCTGGTCTTTATGTTGTTCTACTATAAATCCAGGACAACCCACTTGCTCCCATAAGTGCATATTGTACTCAGCCCACGCACAATAAATAAAAATGAAATTCCCAAATGATTTAGTGTATTGAATGAGCAACGTGTGACCACTTAGTGTGAGACTACAGTGTGGGGTTTAATTATTTTCTGTGCAGTTATTCTTGCATTTTTACCTGGCTCATTGCTTTGGCAAAAATCTCTGTTATCGAGGTATTTCTGAGAGAAGCCTGAGTACAATATGAGTATAAATACATTCAGATCTGCGCAAAATTCCAAAGCAATAATTTAAAAAAAAAGTGTTAAATTTGCCTTGTAGTTCTTCTTTTAAGCCTGCCTAAAAATTTCTGCTGAAAAATAATTTTCAGCTTCAAAAAGTGTAACACTATCAACGTTTAAGTGTTGGGCATGGAGCCTTCCTCTCCTGCATAAATTTTCAGCCTGAATCTTTGTTACCAAAAAAGTGGTTTAGATAGGGGCATGGAGCATGTCTTGGCAAGTTTGTGGGTTTTTTTTTTTTTTTTATTTTATATTACAAGTTTTCCTTGGGTAACAATACCCTAGGTTTTGGAAGAAGCACAACTTAGAATTTGGCACTGGTGTTTGAAATGGTAAAATGTTTTGCTGTGAGAGTCATCTATTCGTGCTGTTAGAAACCTCTGAAAAGCACTTGTTGGCAGAATTTCCTGAATATCCTGCGAGCCCCTGCCATGTGCCAGTGCCCTGCTCCAGGCTAAAGGGAAAAGAAACTCCATGAAATTCCTTTTGGCCGACTTTAAGAAAAGGGCAGCAGAGCTCAGTGATGTCAGGAGGACTTAGAAGCTCAGGGAAGTCCTCTAATTGGAATATATCTCATATTTATGTCTTTTACAGAACAATCTGATGCTGGACAGCGTTCAGGACAGACCACACGCTAATGGGAAGATCAATGGCACTGATGCTTTCATGTTCAGTGCAGTGATGGCAAAAGGAAAAATCTGTCTTCTAAAACTATGGGAAAGGGATTATCCTCTGTTAGAGTTTCCTGTGCATTCAAAAGTGTAACGTAGTTCTCCTGTGCTATTTTTCACCTGCTATGTACCCAGACAGTTCTGCTGGTCTGGACAGCAGGCTGCAATATTCTGGAGACTTTATTTATGCCTTCTCGGCAAATGGCCTATTAGCAGCGAAATGGAATTAAATATACATTGCACATTGACTCTGGGATTTTCACTCCTCTTTCCTGAGTAAAGAGGGGCAGAGGTTAAATATTTGCAAAGAGGAAAAAGCATATGGAATTTGAAGACTAACCCATAAGTTTGAATCTTTAAGGTGCTTCTCAAAATGTCACTATTTAGTGCAATGCAATGCCTCGTCCTTTTTAAAGTTCACTGGGAAACTGCTCAGTAATTAGCTAAACAAAAAAATTTAAACGTTCGTATTGATGATCTACTTTTCCCATGTGAAACAAACACTCAGTTTTCCTTCTGTGCTTAGTATAGAAATCCTAAGAATGTTTGTTTCTTCCTAAATGTTTGGTAATATATGCTTTCTAGCATATATATAGCAAATATATAAATATTATATATTTTAATCCCCTGCATGGGAAGGAGGAAGACTTGGCCGGATTTCCAGAAAAATGGGAAGCCATGTACAGTAGCTGCCAACTGTTAACAGATTTTTTTCTCTCAAACCATTATGTTAGAGAAATGCTGCTGTAATTTAGTACTACTTTAGGTGGGATTATTTACAGAAGTTGTTATTCCTTCATTTTAGCCTTAGTCAAAAAGGCCATTGAAAAAATATGCTTTGCTTTCAACTTAAGAGCAGAAAACAAACAAACTCTACCATCTAAAAAGAATATTCAGCCTACTGTCCTTCTTTGACAACTTTCCACATTACATCTGATTGCCTAAGACCTTCTCCTCAGCTGCCTTCACCAAAAGCCTGGGTCTGAAATGGATTTTGTCAGCTTCAACAAGAGAAGACTCCAGAATTGTATTTTTCCTCATAGAATCTCAGAAGAAAGGCAAAAGCCCTAGACAAAATTAAAGATTAGGGGCCTTTTCCCCTCTCTGTTTCTTTCTTTGTTTCCCAGGTGAAAGTTATTCAACTTTCATAAGAGCTGTGGTTTCTGTGCAACAACGGATAAAATTGTAGTCTTCAGTAGAGAGAAAATACCGTTAGCTGAGTGCTTTCTCTCTAGCAAGAAATTGGTTAGTGCTTAGATTTCTTTTTAACTGTTAAAAAAAATAAAGCTCTTAAGTAGCATCCATTCACCTTTCTAGAATGTGATCATAACTTTTACTGCAGAAGGAGGAAAGCTATTAAAGAAACATTTTCTCTGTGTCACAAGGTTAAGTATGTAAGAGCTTGCCATTGTTTTTCTGTTTTGGTGGACTTTCGATCAGCCTGCTTGATTTCTGGGTTATGTAGGCTCTTTATATCCTCTTCTCCACCCCTTAGATATCTAGAAATGTCCAAAATCTTTTTCTTCTGAAATCACCAGCTCCTTTTTCAGATGTGGAGAAAACTGCTAACTTAGAAGGTTAAATTAGTGTGCCTTGGCTGTTGGCTAAGAGAGCACAGAAAGCACGAGTTTGATCCAACTTCCCTGTCACTGGAGCACGCAGCTGTTGGAAAAACCTTTTGGGTGATCAGCTCGGTAAGATAATGGACAGCGTTGGTCAGGATTGCACCAAAAGTTAAACCCAAACACAAAAACCTCAAGCCAGACAGAAAACCCCAAATAAACAACTGAAACCCCAAAAAAAACAACCCAAGCAATGCACAGAAAATGCCAGGAGGCTAACTTAACTTACAGCATTTTCCTGTTCATTTAAAGGACCCTGTGTTTCTCTGTCCAGATCTGTTAGCTATTTGGGTAGGGCCCAAACAAATGTGTCCCTGTAATTAGTTACTTCATTCTTTGATGTGTTTTCCATTCCCTGTAAATTTAAGGACAGAACCATCTGTGTTTTCAAACAAATGAACATGTTATAGCAAATATTTTCCTGATTGTACTTTAATGTATGCATATTGTAGAGTCAATCTTCTGCTTAAAAAAAAAATAAAAAAGGAAATCTTAAAATACCAGGTAAAAGTTCCCAACTAGGAAGAAGTAGTTTATTAACCAGTCATGGTCTCTGTGGATTTTTGGATGAATAGAACTGAATTTCACCTAAGCTCCTCCTTAACGTGCTATTTCAGACCTGTCCTGTAACAAATGCTTGTTCGTGTTTGAGCGGCCTAAAAGCCTTAATGAAAAAGGCAGAACCCCTCTCTTGACAACGTGATGTAAAAAGCTTCTGTTGTTGAGGAATACTCCCTTTTAAATACAATATGTGAAAACTATTCTTCCCTGTCTCTCTAAAAGCCTCCTTTTCGCTGTCAGCTAGTTATGGAAGCAGTGGCCGTTGCGCAGAAATTCAGCACGATCCCACAATACAGAGCTTGGAGACATCAGCGGGTTTACATCCCCACCACTGCTGCTTCTGACTTGAGACCTGACCTCACACACATTTGTGTCCAGCACCTGCCAGACTGCTGGAGCAACCCTGTGTGGTGGGTCATCTGTAGCATTCTACCCCCTTCTTGCCATGGGAATTTGTAGGACAAAATGTCTCCCTTCAAAACACATTTAATGTGCTCTTAGTCACCCCGATGTTTGTCAATGAAAAAGGGTGGACTAGTCTGCAGTTATTTTGAAACCACTCTGTCTCTGGGCAGCTTCAACCATAGAAAAAGAATGGAATATTTTCCTGAAATTTCTACCAGGGTCTGCTAGAGGGGTAAAAGTTTCCAAGCAGCACAGTCTCTGTCATGATCTGTAGAGACAACTGTCAGCTGGAAATGGGAAATGGAAATGGGCTTGAGCTTTTCAATTGTTAGTGTATGTAGTTATTCAAGAGATTAAGAGAGGCTTCAATTACAATGAAGTAGTATTTTCATGGGAAAAGAAGAGTTGGGTCCTAAATAGTGTTTTAGTAAGAATCAGCAGATGGAAACTGAAGGCAGACATATGCCAATTAAAAAAGATTAGACATCCATCACAACTGCTGCAATAAATCTGTAGTTCTCTGCCCTGAAGTGCCTTTGAACTAAGCTTAAGTATCTTTTTGGAAGATTAACTTTAGCAAAATATGCATTAAACTTTAGAGAAATGTAAATAATTGCACTAGGTCTAGGAGTTATACTTTTTCATAAAGCCATTTGATCAGAGACTCTGGGCAGCTGGCTCAGGATGGAGCACGACTCCGAGGGGGCTGGGAGTAGAGATCGGGAGCTGTGGCATTAGGCAGACACACAGCTCTGAATGAATGCGTGTTTCATATTGGATCTGAATAAAATGTGCATGAAAAGTTGTGATGGGCCCCAGGATGGATTGTGTACGTGGAAATAGCTAATCAAGCATTTTGGGGAGGCTGAGCAATGTACACATCGCCCACCAGGCAGAAATTGTGTTAGTACAGCTACCAGGCTAATAACCCACTGTGAAGACATCTTGAACATGATGGGAGATGGGAACACTGCAGCTTCACACTCGTGTAAGCTAATGCGGTCTCCAAAACAGGATGTTTCCCCACCAGCCGTTAATGATGGAGAGGGATCGTGCTGTTCCAGAGCCTCCTTCTCCCTTTACGAGTGGTGGTAATTGAACGGCAGGCATTCATTCGGAAGACGCATAAGGAATTTTTACAGCTTTATCTGTGAACCACAACATTTGCGTGACTCTCAACTTCCCCTGGTTCTGTGCTCAGGCTGATTCAGAGCACACATACGACTCACCTCTGCAGCAGGGTGTAACCTCTGCTACTTCTTCACAGCCTTTGATTTGACTTTTGCATCCATAGGTCCCAGTGTGTCAAATATATCACTGAGCACTGTTCACTGACTGTTGGTCTTCATTCTCAAAGCTGTGCTGGAGAAACCAACAGCATAAATGTGATAAAGGATCTTAGGGGTCCACTGGGGCAATTTGAGTGTTTCTATGCTCACATAGAGCAGATAAGGTGCTGTGCCAACACCCGTTGGTTTGTTTTTATAAAAATGTGGTGTGCTCAGAGCTACTTGGTATTGTCTCCAGTGTAGATAGCACAGGGAAAGCATGGCACGGTTGCTATAAATCAGCACTTGGTCCCGGCTTTCTGTTGAGAGAAATATTGTTTATTAGAGCAGCAGTTGGCAGCACTTACTGGCAACTTTTCTCATCTGTTTAAGTGATAGATAGTAGCAGTCTTACTGCATGGCCAGATGCATCTTTGGTCGCGTGCTGTTTTGTTCTTCATATAGGAATAATGTATGGCTTGAGCTGCTCGTGAGTGTGTTGCAGTCTGCTATAAAAACCTAAACTCCCAATAGCTGAAGCATATAATTTCTTTTAAGGTTTGTTTCTTTGATACTGCAAAACTTGTGGGGATTAAACTCTTGTAAAAAATGTACTGATGCTTTGTACAGAGAAATCAGATTGTACTGTGAAAGGGCAAATATATTGTCTTGGATAACACCCACCTACTTACTGTTAGTGATGCATCAGCTGAAGAGAGTTCTTGTTCTGCAGAAACAGGGCAGGGTCTAACCAGGAGAAAGGAGACTTCTTGTCTTCCTTAGTCAGAAGATGGTGTTTAGCAATGCATGAAGAGTTTAGCAAAGCATGAAGAGTATAGCAAAGCTGAGCACCAGCTACAGATTTTCAGTCCTTGTCCAGTGTTTTGAGCACAGAATCCATTTCTTTAAACTATTCAAAGCTAGCTGTCCCTCAGTGGAGTCCACATAAAGCTTTAGCCTTAGGAAACTTTTGAAACTGAGCTACATTTGTTGCTCCCAAGTTTAAGAATATGTCAAATACCTCATTTTCTGAAGAAAGCCCACAGAAAGTATTAATGTAACAGTGACCTGAAGCTGAGTGACAAAACTTGGATCCTGATCAAAGCTAAATTATACCCCAAAGTCTTTTGTGATCACTTTGTCCTGATCCTTCAGTGCAGTGAAAGGCTGGTCACAAGCCTGCCCACAGGGCTGGACCTGCGTGTCCTCTCTCCCGTGAATCTTGTGCTTAGTTATCATTCCAATTTCAAATCATAGTGCTGTCTTGGATTTTTCTGTGTGCTGGACAAATTCCCTGCTGGGAACTCCTATGGGTCAAGTGCTCTCCATTGCATCTGCTTAGAGGCAGATTAGTAATAACTGCTTTACCAAGTGAATGGTGGTTAGTTGTGAAGAACAGATTGTTGTATTCACTTGAGTCTTGCTCCAGTAGTCATTAATTATTCTAGTCATTATTTTCCTTAGGCAGTAGGTCAGGGATAGGTCTAATGGGATAGTTTTCTGACCTAGAGGCTTCCTGTTCCTCGGGCAGTGTGTACTGCAGCACTGAGGAACCGTATCTCTGCAGGTCTTCATGTCAAAAAGCTGGATGCTGAACATCCAGCCTCATAGCACCGAGGTCCAGGCTTATTCTTAGGTGTGTGAGCAGTGACTAATAAATGCAGGACGGATGTATCCAATTATCTCCTATTTATTGTATTGCCTTAGTGTCCTTAGCTAGAACAATAAAACAAAACCAGCTCTTACCAGCAGCAAGTAGTGTCATGAGGAAAAAAAAAAAAGCACAAAAATATGCACCAAATGAACCTAGGATTTTGTTCAAATGAGGGGGAAAAAAAAAGAACGAAGCTTGTTATTCTTCAACCAAGCAGCTGCTGTGATTGGTAATTAGGGAAAGTAATGGAAAGCCATTAGTTCATTTCTGCACTTTGTTTTTAATGCACCAGTGGAGGAGCAGACACACCAGAGCCTGGGAGAGGTTTTTCTCTTGATCTTCAAAGGGCAGCGGAGTTCTCTGCTGAGCAAGGTGATGCTGCTTCTAGTAACAGGGGAAAACCTTGCAAATCTATTAAGAACCTACTTATTTTCTCTTTAAATTATCTAGCTTTTGGATACCCCCAAAAGAAATCTAAAAGCTGGTTTACTCACCTTATTCTCCGTCGTCCTGCAACATGCAGGTGTGAGCATCAGGCACGCCTGACGTTACTCTGAGTTTACTCAAAATGGAAGTCGGTGATTCATAAGACTGAGTTTACAAGGCTCTTCTGAGAGCATAGTACATAACATCTCTAGCCATGAACACAGTCACAGATACCCACTTCTACTGTGCTTCTAAGGAACAGCAGAGATGCTTGCATATTGCAAATAAAAGGACAGTGTGATCTGTGACTGCAGATTGGAGGTCTGATGACTTCACCTGCTTGTGCCATCACTCCTATGTGTAACCGTGTCTTGCTTTACATCTACCAATGTGCAGCATTGGTGGCTTCTTGAGATACAGGTGTGACTGAACAAGACTGGCTCTATAGGCTCTCCAGAGGAATACCTGGGGCTTTGCAGGGTTTCAGCAGAGGCTTTTTTTTGCTGTGCACTCCCATCTGTGTGTTTATTTATCTATCCTCTGAAATGTTAGGTAATATCTCTACTCACCTTCTCACTTGCCCGTTTTTTTGACGAGTACCATATATTACAATAAACTGCTGATATTGATATGCTGTAAGTCTGCAGCATTAACTTACCTTCTGTATCCTCCTTGGACTGTAACTTTAGAAGCCACAACTTAAAGAGTGAGAGCAGTTGAGAAACCAGGAAAGCTGGCTGATATTGCAGAGTGCCTCGTAATAAAAGCAGAAGAATCAGGAACATGCCTGTCCCCTCAGATGCTCATTAAATGTTTCTAGATGACAAATTGCAGACACACAGTAACATTTTGCCCTCTAGTTTGAGGTGCAAACAAGGGGCTGTTTTATAACTGTTTTGTCTGAGCTCAGATAAAAGTGTTAGTAAATCAGCCTTTATTTGCAGGAGTGATTAATGCTTTCAGCTTTGGAGCAGCCTTTGTGTTATAATCACTATGGTTCCACTTTGATGGCTAAGGCTTTGTGCCCTGCGCCAGGGTGATGCTTGTAAAAAATAATAATGAAAAAATGGACATGTGAAAACATGGGAGACTATAGCAGCTGAGACACTCTGTTATTTCTTTGCCGTGGAAGGGGAAATAGATCCACTAAAAATGTAATTGTTATACTTAGCTGTTATATGTTGAGAGGACTTGATAAGCTTCACCTGAGCCTATTGAACAGGGAGAAGCTATTGGGAAACAGGCTGAGAGATGAACTGGAGTAGAAACACTGTCCTGCCCTGCTGCACTGCAACGCTTTTCCACTGGATGTGGTGCTGTGGCCCAAGACAGGTAACCTGCTCCAGGGAATTTAGAAGCAGCCGGTTTATCCAGCAAGGCGAAGGGATCTCGGTGCCACGCTGCAGTGGGCATGGCAGGATAAACTTCCCATGCGTAACCGAGATGCAGAGAGCTTTAGTTTTATCTACATGCAGTTTGTGCTGGTTTAACCACTTCTTTGCTGCAGTGGTTGTAACTGAATTAATGTGAAAATGGTGGGTAGACAAGTTCCAGTTGTTACAGTATTAACATCCAAGAGGAGAGACTGCATTGTGTTGGGACCCTACGCTGACACGTACTCATAAAACCAGGGGTAGAATAGACTCAAAAAAACCACCAGCTCTCCTAGTTGAGTTCATCATTCACAGATTTTGTGGTCTATACTAGCCTGCTTTTTTAAGGATTCTTGAAACACTTTCTGCACTTTAAGAATATGGAGATGATGACTTTGCTACCAAACTGCTGTCATTTGTCAAGCAAAGCTTGACAGCTACTTAGCTGCTGTTAGCAGTGCTATAGAAGTGCCATCGAGCAGCCAGCACAGCTGCTTACGTCTAAAAGAGAAGTGGACAGATAAGTAGCGGGTAAATTTCTTAATTAGAAATTTAAGATTGTGCTGGAAGTTGTGCATTATGATGAACTTAAATGTCACTGTATGAGCTGTTGCATGCATCTATATGACTCTCTTCATGGAGTATTTGGCTTGATGGATTCACTGCTGGTAAAAGTAGTTTGAGATCCTTAATGGGCATCACAAGTATCCCATTCAAAGGGAAGCAACATCATTACACAGCACACAGAATAACCAGACTTAGCTGGTAAAATTACTTGACATCTATCATGAGTTACCCGTGGCAGAAAGTGCTTTAGGCATATTGTAGGAGTCTCCTACCTATACAAGCTATTGTCTAACTCTGCTTAGTGGGGGGGTCTGAGAGATTTGTTGTCCTCAACAGTAGGCTGCATGGTTTAGACAAATTGGTCTCTGATTTTTAAAGAGGAATATTTTTTTTTCTCCCTAGTTGTCAGTTTATACAGCTTTTAAATGGACACATTTGTAGCCAGGCAATTATCATCTTGTGGTTGTGGTTAAATTGAAAAGAGCATTGTGTACAAATGACAGCACTATGTATGTTTCAGTGTTGCTGAACCTAAACAAGATGCTTTTCATCTCATCACCATATCCATCTGTAATCTTCCCTTCCCTCTCCTGTCTCTAGAGCAACAGCAGCAGAGCAGCTGCTTGCTCACATGTGGAGAGCGTATTATGAGGCATCTCACTTGTATTCAAATCCTGAGATGATGATGACTTGCTGCTTACAAAGCAAAGGGTTCCTTGGCTGGAGGTATGCTGCGGTCTCTTTTGATGCTGTGCTCTCTCCAGCTACACTAGCTAAGTTTAGGTTGGATTTTATTTTTTTTTATGAGTAGTTCTTTTACACTCGTGCCCCATTTATTCTTTGATGGCAGCATATCTGGACAAAATCGTGCCACCAGCTGATCATAATCCCTTACAAAACCAGGAGGCTTGCAAGCGCGCGCGTGACAGCTAAAGGACTTTCATCAGACGGAATGAGTTAAGAGCCAAACTAGAAATGCTTAGTCCCTGTTTTGATCTGAATTGTCCCAGCTTTGACCTTACAGAGCACTGATCAAACTGCAGGAACATGTGGAATGTCCCTGGTCTAAGCAGAATTTATCTGGTTTAGGTGATAACAAGTGAAGAGATTGCAGGAATAACTGCAGGCGCTAGTGTGCAGTGATGTGTGTGCTGGCTGCATCGCTGTGGTGTTCACCTGGAATATTTGGACGGCAGTCACACCCTCCACAATGGTGTTTGAGCAAGATGATGGCTGTTCCTTCTCTGGGTAGGTCCAGGGATGCTTCCACCTTGTAACACTCCTTACTCAGCCTTACCTCCTAGCCTGGTGCTTGCATGCCTGAAGGATGCATGGTTTGGTACAGAGATGCTGGAGGACCCAGCTCTGAGCAGTAGCACAGCAGCTGCTGCTTCTGGGTGTATTCCTCCTGCTGCAGGCCCTCTGTTCTCACCCACTACCACCGCTGCCATGCTTTGGGGTGCCGGGTTTCTGAGGACCTCAGTGGTCATTGTGGAACCAGACCTTACACAACCCCGGGTGTGGGCCTCGAGAAACTTTGCTTTCTGATAGATTTGTGAGTGGCAAATGGATTTTAAATTTAGCAGAGGAATTCTCACTTAACCTCATTTTTAGGAGCAGCTGGAGTGATACGAGCAGTGAGATATTAGCCTTCCTTTTGGCGCTTTGGCTTTTATCAGCTTCTCTTGGGAACTAACAACGACAGTGAGGGAGAATTTATTAAAGGCAGTGATGGTTATAAATCAGTTCCCAAAGGTGTGAGGTATGCATAAATTAGTTCCTTGCTGTGTGTATCTCTTTCCTAATTCTTTTGAATCAGAGACATTCAGGAACTCTAAGGAATTATATATATTTTCATGGTCATCAAGAAGGTTAGAGAAATTACTTCTCCTGTTATGAGTAATCTCTTCAAATGAGAAACCCAGTCACTTCAACATGGGCCCCTTAAACCCTGTAGTGTGAAACAGAGACTGGAAATACAGTGTTTTGTGGACAGGAGAAAAGAGGCGTGAGGGTTCCTGGCAGAGACTGTACCGAATTGGATCCAGGACTCTGCGTGGAGAGTGCACCGATGGCCACACAGTGTTCTTTCTGTCCACTGATAGATACAGCCCAGAAAGAAATAATGGTGTTGAAACTGTCGTATTTTTTTAGACCTCTAGATCAATATTGTGTTCGATAGCAGACAGCATGGAAGAAAAGTACAAGAAATTGAATATAACAGCTCAGCGTGGAATAACCTAGATCAAGACAGCCCTTCAGCCCATATCAGTTATGATTTGTGATTTTTTTTTTTCACTCTGAGACATATGAACTAATTCTCCCTCCAAAACTCCTGTTGAGCTGCTCCTACCCCACCTTTGGTAAATGCCAGGTAGCTTTGTTTCAGCTGCCTTGGAGAGGACATCTCAGTCACGTGCATCAGTCTTTAATCTTTTCCTGTCTTTCCCTCCCAAAAACATGGAGGGAAATCACTTCCTTGTGTTTCTGTTCTGTCGCAGGCAGTTGTCAGAGCTGGGAATGGACCCAGATTTCCATCACTGAGGGCAGCGTTCTCCGCACTGTGATCCATTTTCCATAGGATGGGATGTGAACAGCCTTTGGTTTACTTTGTGCAGTTGTTAACTCTGCAATCAACTTAGTGAGCGGAACGTGCTTGCTGGATTTGTGTATTTGCTTATTTCAGTCTTCTGTAGAGGTCTGTGTAATGAAAACTCAATAAAATTTTAACAGTTTAAAAAACCAACCCAGACAACAAACCCAGCCTTTCATCAGCAGATCATTATCTCATTGCAGGCAGGTCATGCCAGGGTGTCACTGGCCCAGAATCTAAACAGCGTCTAACCAGGAGAAGCCATTCTTCAAACACGAATCCCAGAATGAGCCACTGCATTATATAAGATCTATGAATTATTCATCAGCTCTGATTTAACATTCATCTTGCCACTGAGGCTGAAGCCAGACATATATTTGCTGGTAAAAATAACAATTTCCATTACAGGGGATAATAATGCAAATTGTTATTTTATCCTTAACCGACAATATCGTTACCATGATAACTTTACATACAAATAGAAATTGTATCACTTCGTACTTTGAAGCCCTCTGAGACACAATAGTTATTCTTGTAAAGTTGTTTTATATACGTACGTGTGTGTGTGTGGTTTTATGTGTATCTACACAGTCATACACAGCAGAAGCTCTGCCTTTGGATTTTGAGTAATACCAGAGAGGCAAAGTAAAAGGCTGGTGCAAATAACAATATATTCAAGGAGTTAGTATTGCGTTATACTTTTGGCTGTATGTTGAGCAATCCTTCATGTCTGCTTTTCTTTCTTTCTTTCTCCATTCATTTTTCAGCATGACTTTTCCTTATGCAGCACACACTGTGAGTTCAGTATCTCCTTTTTTTTTTCAACTACAAATGTTACAAATTATATTCTTTGGCTTTTTCCCTTTGTTTTTGCATAGCAGTTGCGACTACAAATGTTACAAATTATGTTCTTTGACTTTTTCCCTTTGTTTTTGCATAGCAGTTGAATATGTTGACTCCTGAGGATAATAACCTACGGTGGCCAGCTCTGCCTGGAATACTGAATGTATAAACCAGTATAATTGACTGCTGGTATTAATTATTTCAGCAAATTTTCCCAGCCCAGTGTTGCAGCTTTCACTCAGTTATGTATTATTTAGTTCCCTGTAGCTCTGTAGGACAGCAGCAACATGGGTTATGTAACCTAAAGGACAAGTTATTTTTGCTTTCAAAGTAATTAGTGCTTTCTTCCCGCAGTATAAAGGGTCAAACCCTCACCCCCAGGCCCATTAGGCTGACTACAGCAGGCACGAGAGGCGTTTCCGTTGCACTGCAGCTCTCTGATTGTTGGTCCATTGACTCGAATGGAGCTTTTCCAATTTTGTCCGGTTTTCATCATCTTGTGGGACCAAAGGGCAATAAGCTCTCTGCAGTTTGCCCATCTGGTCTGTGTAGCCTACATCCTCTTCCTCAGCACCTCCAGAAAACTTGTAAAAGTCCTTGAAACAAAGGTCTGAAGCAGAGCAAAAGAGCAAGCCCGCACTAGACCAAGGTGGAGGTGAGGAAAAGCGTGAGGTTGACCTTAAGAGGCAACACAGTTAATTTTAAAGCCACATGGAGTTTATCTAAAACACCCTAAACACATAAGATACGACTTAAAAAAAGAAAATGATGGGCAAATATGGTTGACCAAGGTCTCTGTTTGGTTGTGTTGCTGAATAATGATGGAGAGGGAGAGTATCACAGCCATTCATTACGCTTTTCCCTTGTGTTCAAAGCGAAATTCTGCTTTTTTGCAGCATTCACTGAGATTTTGTTTTCTTTGACTTTGCATGGAAAGCTTTTTATGCAGGGTGTGCTGCAAAACAAAAATCCACCAGCACTCCAGTGCACAACCAGCAGGAACTGCTGCTGCCTGCATCCCGCCGGGCTCTGGACACGCAAGCCAAACCAGCTTGCACAGACGTTGTTTTTCTTGGCAACGTTAGTGTTCTGAACTGAATTTGGTTTGCTGCTATTAGCCTCCAGCCACCAGAGATACAAACATCGCTGTTTATGCACTGTCAGAAGCAGATGTTTCTCCTTGTGCATAATAGAGGGACTTTCCTATGGAGAAATAGAAACGTTTCTAAGGAGATCCACCTGCCACGAGGGCAGGAACAATTACATTTACTGGGCCATGCTGCTTCTCTTGATCTATTTTGTACGTTTGAAGTAGTGGAAAATAATTTTTAATCCCTGTGGGTAGGAGAAAATAGATTTGTGTCCCCTTTGTCACAGGTGCAAGCTGCCTTGCTCAGCGGAGGCATTGCTCTGTAAAGCGAACCCCAGAATGCCCAGCCTTGTTCATTTACCTGCCCAGGCTTGCTTACACGGACAGACTGCTTCAGTCAGTGAATATTTTTGCAGGTCTGGACCTGGGACTGGAGAGTAGTTTGCTGGCTGTTTCCAGCAGGTGTGTCAAATGCTCCTGTCTATGGGGTCTCCTGGGTTTGCTGAAGAGCACATCAGCTCTTTGTCGGAGCTTTCGCAGCCTGCCTGTTCTAGTGCAACCACTCTGCTTCCCCTTACTTACCCCTCCTCTGCTCACCACACTGAACTACTGAGCAGGCATGAACTAGTGGCACCCCTAGGGGACAGCCTCACAGGGTGAGGACAGAGAGACTAGACGAGGAGCAAGCAGGCAGAGGAAGCCGTCAAGGGACTCAATAGTTGCCAGAACCCATGGAGTGGCCTCTGCAATGACACCCATTTCAGGAGCCAGGTCTGGGTCCTGTACAAGCAGTGTGCTTATAGTGTACAACTCAGAGGGATCAGCTCCCCTAGGCTCTGGGATTGGATATCTCCAGTGTCTATGCAGACTATCCACATCCACGTTTAGGATTTCAGAAGAAGGACAGCCAACAGAGGGACAGAAGATCCATCTGTCTCATGCATACAATTTAACATTGATGGGCTTTGATGTATGAAAGAGTAGGAACACCCTGACATGAAAATTCAGCTTCTCACTGCTGTTGTTCATTTTGAAGTACCTGCCACTGCTGCTTATGTACTGTGCAAAGCCACTAAAGCAACGTTTTGTAACCACTGATTAGATTGCTTTCGTTTTCTACACAATTTCTTATGGCTTTCTCTTTTTTCTTTTTTTTTTCTTTCGATCCTTTGCTATTGTACTAAGCCTAATGTTAACATGGGAAAACTTTAGAGAAGTCATAGATATATTATCATGAATTTAGCCCCATACATTCCACTTCCAATCAAAATTATGTCACAAAAGGCATTGCAGATGCAGTTCATGTCCTGGAGGACTTAGTGTTCCTGTAGAGGCTATAAACGGGGGATTATGATGGGACATTTGGTTTGGTACCATGGTGTGGTCTGTTGTCACATTCCTGGGCTAAGTGTGCAGCTCTTGAGGAAGCCAGATACCTTCAGTGGTTTCAACAAAGTGAAAAAAAATCTTCTTCAAATTTCCCACATTGTTATTCTATTCTATTGCTCATTATGGTAGATATATAACTCTTGCTAATTAAAATGGATACTAGCAATTAAATTAAACAGTGCCTTAAAATGCCCAGCTTTGCATAATATTCAATAATGGCTGTTTCTGCAGGGGATACTTGCTCATGTATATATATTTTTCTAAGATGATAATGGCATTATTTCCTTTGTTTCAGAACACTGAATTCTTCAAGGGCTTGACCAGAACCTCAGCCTCCTAATGAGATAGGTGGTAGCAGAAGGGGAGGAGGGAAGGAAAGAGGAAATGGTCAGCAAGCTGAACAACTTGGAAAATAAAACTGAGAGGGTCACATCCTCAGATTATTGGATAACCAGCTAATTTCAGTTTTAATAAAGGCCAATTTGATCTATGAGTCAAGGATACATAGCCCATTTTTCTTGATCTCGGTGCTTTATTGTTTGTAAAATAGCCAAAGTCTTTCTTCCTTATTTCTCAACTATTATGCTGAGGTATAAAGCACCAGAACATTAGACAGTGTGTGTACCGGGATATTTAGAAGTTTTGCAGTAATTTTGATGATATTTCAGATTAAAATCCAGATGGCTACCTGCTACTGAAACATATTTTAACTGTCAAAATCGAAGTCTATGCCAGTGCTCACTGCAGAAGAGAGCACATATTTAAGCAGATCTTGGTGTCCTCCTCTCAGTTGTTTCACAAGTTGCCCATCGACATTTTTTCCAATGTACTTTTTTTCCAGTTCGCCTTTCTAGCCTAGACCACCATTATGGGATGGTGTGAAGTTACTTATTGCTGGACATTTTCCTGGTGGACCAAATAATCTATGCTGTGGGATTTATGCCCCTATTTTTTATGAACCAAACTGGAATTCTGAGTATAGGGAAGTCAGATTCACATCTGCATTCCACTTCTTCAGTTTGTATAGTTTCCCTCTCCCTTTCCAGTTTTATTTATCCTATAATATGCTGTGTTGTGCCTTCCAGTTGACTGCCATGTGGAACTGAATCCTAGTTAACTTTTTCAGATTGCTTTGGAAACAGAGCCAGCTGCTGCAGCATCCACTGTGAACAACTTGGCACTTAGAAGCTCAGCTAGAAGGAGCAGTTATAGTGGGTTTCTGTGGAACACATTTAAAGTATTTTGGTTTATTTTTCTTCTAACTGGTATCACAGAGTAGAGAAGATTTTGCTAATACTTGCATTTATAACCTTCTGGGACTACCAGTATCTTTCTCTTTGGAGACCTGTCCTGAGGGATGAACTGCCCCGCTGGAGTATCCGCTGTCCTTTTCAAAGCAGGTTTCAGCTCCTGCTCTGAATGCTATTTATTTTCAGAAGGAAAAGACCAAGTTTTTTTTCTACCAGATTTATCTGATAGAGAGCCCTCCCCTGATTTAGACCACACAGATGAATTCGCAGCCATAGCGGCATTTTCAGAGCTGCACAGCAGAAAGCAGCTGTCACCTGAGGAAGCTGTTGGAAAGCAAAACCCATCCTTCTGAAGTGTTTTTGCTTTTTGTAAACCAAGATTTTTCTGACTGCTTTCTTATGCCTTCACTTGCTCAAGTTTTCCTTCTCTGTGCTTATTCTTGCACAGCATTCATTGGCTTCACCAAACGGGAAGACCCAGCCCATGGAACTCCTGTTGTTATGGGGGTGCAGGGCACTTGTACACTTCTGTGTGAGAGAAGCTGTTGAACCAAACAATGGGCTCCATCCTTTTAATCCCAGTCATATGGTTTTGGTAGAAAGAAACAGAAGCATGAGACACACCAGCCTGGAATCTCATTTCATTTGCAGCTCCAGGCTGGGGAATGCCAAATGCATTACAACGAGGGCAGGTTTCTAGCAGCAGCAATCAGCATGTGATGGGTTTTGTGGCTGGCATCTTCTTGGCTGTGCTGTAGGTTCCACTTTCTGTAGAATTGCTAGAGAGCTGTGGAGCTATCTATAGGTAAGAGAGGGTGGATTTACTGCTGCACCATTACCATTTATGTTTTTGGATGTGTCTTTCTTTAATTTTCTACGCCAAAAACACTTGCATCACCCTATCTAGGAATGCTTTATGGTAAAGGCAGCCAATTCTTCCTCTGCTTACAGTTACATTTTCTATAAAAGTGCATTTAGTGTGCCATAAACACCTCTAAGCTGATGAAAATGGTGTCTTTTTCATTGCGTGTTTTGTAAATGCCACGGCAGGTCTGGTACACATTCCCTGAGCAGACTGGGCAGGAAAAGCCCAGCACAATTTGCACCATAAGGTCAATGTCACCCCCTTGTTCACCCCAGTCTCACTACTTTAATGCTGATGAGATGAGTAGCCCAGAGTCTGCGACTGTAGGTCACTACAGGCAGGGTCTCAAAGAGAGGGATGGAAGGAGTGGGGGGAATTGCTGGGCAGGAGTGAGAGATGTGATGAGCATCTCGGGGCCAAGGCAGACTGAAGGGAAGGAGATAAATGGTGAGTGCCAGTTTTTCAAGTGAGGGTGGGCTGCAGGAAATTTGAGAGTAGCAGCACTAATGGAGGTGGCACAGCCTTCTGTTTATTTGAAAGCTGTGCTGTGCTCAACAGCTGCTTTCCCCAAACTAATTTCTTTCACCTCCGTTGAGCTGCAGTATATTTGTTTGGCTTTTGAAAAGGACTGAGACATGGTTTCTCTTTTGAGACAGGTCCATTTTATTCTTGGCTAAGTGTTGCCAAATCCTTATGCTAGTGTCCTGTCAGATGAGCGCCAGAGCATCCTTTGGAAAGCATGCTGGCATTTCTGGAAGTGAAAACCGTGCTGGATCTAAGCGCCTCTTTTGGCAGTGATAGAAGAGGGCGACGTTCAGCTGGCAGCACAGCACAGCCCTGCGGCGAGCCATCATCACAGGGGTGTGCTCATCCCTGCATATCCTGGAGATCACTTTACTCCCTTTTGTGTCTCTGTTTTGCAAAGAACACAGCTTCTCAAAGGGGAACGTGGATATTAGATCCACGCATTTGTGCCCTGAGTCCCCTGGCAAGCGGTGAGGTGAAAGCTGTGTGTGCTGAGCAGGGGTTGGGCACTGCTTGGCAGGACAGGGACCGGGGAAAGGTGTAACATCCTTTCTCTCAGTGGGGGCTTTAATTTGGGTCTTACTCCCTCTTAGCTGCCAGTTTTTATTAGGCCTGGAGGCGTTCAGTTAGAGACCTGTTCCTGCACCAATGTTTGAAACCAGCCACCAGGTTCACAAATGGGGTGGAAGGAGCATTAACAGCACATGAATGGGCAGATAGCACAGCTGTGTGTGTTTCATTTCCTCTGGGAAACCAGACACAGTTTTCCACCAGAAACTTGCAGTTTTGAAACATTTAATGGGAAGTCATTCGAAGCAAACTTCTGTAAATTGCAGAAAGTTCAATGTAATGCCTTAGTCTTTGCGTGTAGTTAAGTGGCATGTGAATAATGCATACACTGAAAAAACCCTTGTATCTTAAGTGACTCACATTTTTCTAAGTTTAGCATTGCCTCTGTGCTGGCATTCCCCATCTGTGAAATGGGAATAGCACTGCCTCTTACCTCCTGTTGGCATTGGAGATCTAACTTCACAAAAATCCTGTAAGAAGTGCTACTGAAAAGCTGACAAGGAAACAGAATTTTGTTTTCAAACTAGGATTACCGGTGATGCAAGAAGAAGGGTCAATGCTAGGCAATAAAACACAGCTTGTATGTCAGTCAGACTGAATGCTGCTGCCCATTCTGTGCACTGGTTGAGTCTGGAGTTCTGGAGAAAACCAGTATGTGGTGGTCGCATAACTAAAGGCAGTGACATAACGCATTTGTACAAGATGTTTTAACTGAGGTTGCATAAATAACATTAGTTCTGGCATTTCCTAATGCCTGCACGCTTTGCTTTTTTACTTTAACAACACTTGCAAGCTCCTTTGCGTGTATGTCTGTATAACAGCTAACTTCTTCCTCCTGTACTGAGGTGCCTCACTGCACAAGAAGTACAGGGACATGCTCTGGATGATGCAGGAGGTCAGCAGATACGATCTGATTTTGGTTAGCATTTTCATCTCTCTTTTTCATTTCCCCTGTATGATTTTCTTTTGTGCCTGAAGTTAACACGTGCTCTGTGATAGAATTTTTGCCCCTCTTCCAGCAAGTGGCCTTTTCCACTGATACTTTAGAAGGATATATTTATCCTGTGTCAGCATCACACTGAGACCTCTAGCTTTAAATATAGCCCATCACGTGATCTAATCAGGCAAAACCTTTTAAATCCAGGTTATCAATAGGAGAGAAAAATTGAATTCATTTAACCCATCTGTGAAATATCTACCTGACCATAAAGCAGTTCCAAATCCAAAATTGCACTGGAACACTCATGCAAAAATCTCTGCAAAAGTACCAGGAGCACCACCTGTCTTCTGCTTCTTTATACCCGACCCACTGGAGGCAGAAGCTGTGAGCAGTTCTTTTGCATTTCATAATTGGAAGTGGTTTGACATTGCATTGATGTGATAAAAATATCGGAGAAACTGCATGCCACAGATATAGAGCTGCTCTGTATAATATTTTTTTAACTCCACAGATGATAGATTTCAGGAATGAATTACTCGGTATCCCACCTGGCTTCTTTTATGTCAACAGTTTGCTCACATTGTGCGACAACACTTCCAAAACGCAGTGAAAGAATCAGCCTTTGGTAACATTCCCCTACCTGACTGACAAATGCCGTGTCATCCTGAAAACATGTACTTGACAATTCCTTGGTGTATTTAGAGTGCTACCAAATGTGCCTGCTATTCCATCAGAGCTTAGATCTCCCTGGGGCCAGCAAGCCTCATCAACTTTATAAACCTGAGTTTTGGAGGTCAGCTTGCCATGAGAGGAACGATAAATAACATACAGGTCTGACACAGGAAGGAGTTCTTCTGTTCTTGTTCTCATTTGGCCATCAACGTGTGATGAGGAAAGGTTGAGAACAACAGGATTTCTTGCAAATCAAATAACTCACTTGTGGCTGAAGCCTGGATGGATTATGGAGGAGAAAAATCATGTCCATGTATGTCTGTGAAATTGTGTAAGAAAGTTTTCTACAGAGATTAGCTACAACACACCAGGTAAAACCTTTCTTGTTGATGCAATAGTCATCTCTTCTGCAGTGTTAACAGCCAGCGTAGAGGTGTTCTTTGTTTACAGTCTTCATACTTTATATCCTATAGTACAAAACTTGATGTTGGATTTCTGATGCCTTCGAGAACACACAGTGACTTCTAGGCTCTCCTGGAAACTCTGTTTTGGTTTGTCAGTGATTTTGCAGTACGTGCCTTTCATGTCAGTGGTCCCTTCTGAAACGTTGGAGCGTAACTGCTACCTGCCAAAAGGACACAACTCTTTTATTAAGGTCTTCTTATTCCTTAACCAGGTGCTCAAGAAGTGGCCTTGCAATTGTTACCCTACACTGCTGAGTTAGAGTAGAATGAAGACACAAATTTTGAGATTTTGTCCTTTTAGTGCTCACTGCTCTCTCTTATTTGGCTTGCCTTCTAAAGGGCACAAGGAGGAAGAAAAAGGTTTAATGGTTTTCTGTGTGCATTTCTTTAACTGAACAAGAAGGCTAATCTTTGAGCCATGATGTCAGTTATGTGTGGTAGGTAAAAAAAATATTCCAAGTAAGGATTCAGTACAGTTGCTCTCTTCCGTTCCAAAAAACACATCTGTTTCATGGGGACTGTTCTGAAACAGGCCTCTTCTGCTGCTTTGCTTTCTCCTTTGCTTAATTCCATGCACAAGTTTCTCTGTTCTGCTTTGAACGATTGTGTGCCCCAAGATGCTGGAATATTCCAAGCTGTGGATATTTCATGTGCCATCCTTAGAGAAGTAAATTATGACCTCAAGAGGCAAAACCGTAGGAAATCAGATACTTCAGACAAGACTTTCAAGTGTGACTGCTGCCTATGTGGTGCTCCAATTCAGGAACTTGGAAAGCACAGACCATCTGATCTCCAAAAATGATCTTTCTGTGCTGTCTCTAAGTTGGTATGGAAAGTCACTGGGCTCTCCTGTCTTCTAGCAAAGGCTTTAATCTTAAAAAGAGAGACTAGAAAGGATACTAGGAAAATCTGAAAAGGAGAATATGGCAAAGGCTGAAAAAGTTTATTCATAGGAACTTTCCAAAATTCGTCACTGTCTACACACCTGAAAATATGACTGCTGTTCTGCCCTTGAAACCACAGATAGGCCGAGTTATTAACTAAAGCTGTTATTGATGGGGGACAGAGGGAAAGTAGACACCTTAAGAGCCTTCTGTTCTCATTACTGAAGTAGTATGTCCTTTGTTTCTGTAATCTTTGTTACAGTAAAAGGTGCAGCTCCTTGATAAGAAGCAATACCTAGTTAAAGGTGCACCGTCACTTCTGCCTTTCCAGGGAATTGTTTCAAATGAAGAGACAGTGTCTCCCAGCTCTCCATGCCGAAGGTCAGGCCATCGGCCACCGTGCTTGTCTTATGCCAGCCAAACGAATCCTGAACAGATTGCTGCTGCTTCATGAGTTCCTCCAATATTTTGCAGTTTCTGTTGCCAATTAGGAGCCCATATAGGTCCCCCAAACTGCTGATTCCTCTTCACATGGGCTGTATGCTACAACAGCTATTTTTTCCTCTCTTGGTGATGCTCTGTCCATGTATCTGATGTGCTTCCTTCTTACATGCTCAGAAGAAAGACTTTGGGGAATGAAATTATCTTGCAGAATTTTGGGATGTGTTTATGACCAGTGTTTTGATTAAACTGTCTTTCTACTTCCTTGGCAGTCAGGCTGCTAGGCGTACGTCAAATCGACTAAGACAGCAGTTTGCACAGTCGTGTGAAAGTGTGAAGCCCATGGGCTGTTGGGCAATGTGTGTGTTATGCCAGTTTTGTTTCCAGCACTATGTGCATCATCCTACCTGCCTTGTGGGTTGGTTCTGGTTGTTGTGATGCTCACCATGAAGACTGCTTATCTGGGAGTCTGGATTAGTCTATTGTCCTGTGGGAGTGAGACTGTAACATAAAATAGTGGTTGCTTAATTTGAAATTGGAACATTCTTTCAAGAATGGTGTGTTTAAGTTCATTGTGAATTAAGAATAACAGACCACCAAAGATGAAGATGACATTTTTGAGGCAAGAAATCCAAACTGACAGCCTCCAAAACTGGCTTAAAGTTGTAGGTGATTTGTCACAACGCCAAGGAGCAACGACAGGCAATCGTGTTTCCTGATGGAAGCTGAGTGATGAGAAGCAGTCGATGGAGGAAGTGATAGAAGCCAATAACCAAGGTGAATAGCAAAGTGTTTCTAATTCCCCTGGGCTTTTTTCCTCATTAACAAGCTAACTGCCAAAAAAGCCCACCCATTCCTAAACAGCAAGAGCTATGAGGCTGTATTTCTAAAGAAACCTGGTAGTATACTAGAAGCTTTTGCTATGTTTGGAAAGGTTAATTTGCACACTGTTCCTATGAACTGGAATGAGTTTTACCTCCATGTTTTACTTGGGAAATAAGGCAGAGAGCGGCGAGAACATGAGGTGATTTGTTTAAGGTCATACAGGGTAAGACCAGGTCTCCCAGGGCATGGTCCTTAGTTAATGTGTCTAAATGACTCATTAGTGCTGGTTTCTGCTCTGTCACCCTGCAGGCAGGGGAGCAGGCTCTGACTGTACAGCACTGCAGCAAGCCGAGCTGATTGTCTGTGTCATAAGTGTGAGCCCAAGGAGCTTGCTTTCACTCCTAGGGATCGGGATAGGTTGTTGCTTGCATTCTAGCAAAGACTAGGGATTTAAATATCAGTTTAAATTACACTGTGGGAAATTCTGTATGAACAGAGTAAAAGTTGGCTTCTTGCCCTAAAGGTTTCATACATACACGGGACATAGCACCTGGAACTAATTGTAACTTCTGAAGAGTTTTCCTAGGGATACCAACAACTCAAGGAATACCAATCAATGCATGGGGTGACAGAGGCATTAATCAAAGTTCTTGCTGCTTCTATATTGTCTAGGGACTTGTCTGTTTGAGATAAATTATACACAAAGAGAAGAGACTGTTAGTGTCCTTCATGATGTATGAAGTAGAAAAAAGACTCCAGTCAACTCCCAGAGTTTGAAAACTCTTTTATATTTAAGTAATTCACGTATTAAAAACTAGTAGAACCTAAAAGAAAGGAGCATCTTGTGACTGTTCTGTTTGAATCAGTTCTCTTTTGCTTGCATTTGGTTGCTCAACACTAGCACTCAGTGCTAGCCATTGCGTGCACAAGTGTAAGCGATAATGTTTCTTTATGTGCTTAAGCCATTTATTGACATTTCAACTTTTTTTTTTTTTTTTCTTAAAATACTAAAGAATTAGATACCCAGTTCCATTTGAAACTGAGTGGATGACGGACATCAATTCCCTTAGGCTTTTTCAAAATTTTGCTCTGTCTAGTGACAATTATCAAATGTCTGTCAGCTAATAAATAAAGCTAGACAAAGAACAACCTGTTTGTTGTTTGACATGAAGGAAATGGCATCTTTACATGCAACTGTGGGAAAGTTGTGCGGGTGTAACATAGTAAGCAATTAGAAAGGCAAAAATACTTTTATATTCTTTGTCCTACCTTTCCTACATACGTGAGGGATGTTTGCATATGCAATGAAATGTTTCCATGTAAATTTAATAGTAACAGCATGCTGAGGTGTTAATGTCTCTAATACAGTGGTGTGTACAGTGCTTGGCAAAATACTTGAGGATCTGGCTTTACACTGAGGTGTAAGAAATAAAGGTCATAGTCATAATCTGTCACATGGACATAAGGTGGCAACGATGTGTCGTTCCTTCCCTCTGTCCCCAAAAGTCTCTGCTCCAGCAGAACGCAGATGGTTATTGAAAGTCACAGCAGAGCAGAGGTCAGAGCATGTCAAGGAGAGATAATGATTTGTGGGAGAGCAGCAAATCTTCTTTCACACAAAAATGAGATGGGAAAGAACAGTAAGAAGAAAAAGGAATGTTTTGTATAGGTGCATAATAGACTCTGCCTTATCTTTGTCAAGAAGGTCAAATGAGAAACGTACATCTCCATCTCCTCACCTTGCCATTTTCTCCGTTTCTTCCTGTGTGATCTCTTAAAGTGACTGATCGATGTTGGAAGAAAAAAAGATACTGAGATATAACTGACTTGGAAATAAGTTTTAAAAAGGGAGATTAAGAAATAAATGGTGTAATTTATGCACTTAGGTTCCTTGGTTTCTTTTTCTCAGTTGTAGATATAAAAAGTGCATAATATGTGCTAGCAAAAACCATTTCCACTTCTACTTTGTAATCCTTTCAGGTGGATTCATTTATCTGGATAAGTAGAGGTTATAAGAGTTTAAGTTTTTTCTCTCTATGTGTAGTCTTCCTCTCTGTGAGTGGTCACAGCTTGGTAAGAGGAGCAGATACAACTGCAGAGGGTCAGTTCAGTGGTCTTATGCTGAAGACAACTGAGCAAAAAATTTCAAGTTTTTGATGTTGCCTCTGTCTCTTCCAGACCTGTGTTCAGCAGCTTCCCAGTAAAACCCTGTTGGGCAACTTCCTGGGGTTTGTGTTTTCTCAGTGTTTGTATACTAGTAATGTGTAGAGGTCCCAGAAAACATGAACACACAAAAGTGAACTGTTGTTCTTCAATTATTGTATTTAAGCCATATTGATAATGGTATCACCTGGATATTTGTGCTTATAACTCATGAATTAGGACGAGATCTAGTCCCATGTGACTTCTTGCAGCTTGGGTCCTGGCGTGCCTCATTCATGCACGAAACAAAGTTAGATTGGATTTTGATACAGCCATAGTGAACTTTTTAACAGAGAGGCAGAGACAGGAGAAGAGGGGAAGTAAACTGTTCTTCAGTAATTAATCTAGTAAATTTGGAAAATTAAAGGAAAAGTGGTCCTGATACACATGTTACTCGTGAGGCACGTGTTTAGAATAAGGTGTTCCAGCCTTAATCCTGCTTCTCCTGCCCTATATCATGGTTTTGTTTGTGCAATAGATAATTAATTATCAATTAATAACCATTGATATACTTGATGACTGCAGAGTGCAATGGCCCACCATATAACTGTTTCAGTGTATGTCTTTATAACTACTCTGTGCCTCCTGAATACAGTGCAGTAAACACACCTACGACACCGTGAGATTCTCAGATGAGAGGGGAGGTGAACAACCTGAGGTCTCAGATCAGTAGATTAGTTTCTGCAGTTTTTCTGCATAATTTTTTTAATATGCAAAAGGATTATTTTTTTTCACTATAGGGCCTTCCCAACTAGCCACAAGATGAGAAGTCTTTCAAACAGGCTCATTCTTTCTCATGAAGGAAGATGTGTGCTTTTAACAAGTGTAAGCAAGAGGTCACAGAAGAGGATCACTGATAACAAGGAGCCTCAGCTATTAGTTTTTATGGTTCAGGCTAATGTCACAGTCATAGACCACCATTAACTTTTACTCTGTAATGGGCCATAATACTAACCAGGGATGGGATGCTCGGTTAGCATATGTCAGAGTAATTACAGAATTCATATGAAAAGTACAGCTCTTAATTAGCTGTACAGTCTAAAGGAAGTGAATGACAAACTATCTGTCTAATTCATGACCTGTCTGTTAATTTGATGCTGTCGTGCATGAAGTTCAACCCCCCTGTGTCCTACTGGTCATTGAAAAAGTATACTGGTGCGTCTCTGAAAACACGCTTACGAAGGATGAGGATGTTGTACACTGTGACAAAGAATGACATGAACAAAGAATGTTCTTAAACCATTGTGCAATGTCTCCCCTGTTTTAAATCATGAGCAAAAGAGCTCCTGCTTGCATAAGCTATTGCCCTCGAGATGTTATCAGAGTCTTGATTAGGATGGAGTAGGTCCTTCAGTCAGTCTTCCTATGAAAGTGCAATCTGGTGTAACAAGTACTCGCATTAAACATCTCGTACTGCTGAAGGAGACAGGTGGCTTTGCAGAAGACTAGGAGCGTTGTCTTTCTGAACTAAGGTAAATCACTCTTTAACTTACCTGCCTTTAAAAAGACCACAGAACTTTGCTGGAATCATCTGAGTGACATGAATGAACATTGCATCCCACTCTGAAATAATGAACAATCTATGCTCATGTTATCCTTTCAACTAAGACAGCAATGTAATAATTTTGGGTTGAAGTTACTTTATTGCTGATGAGATGCCTTTTATACAACTTTGGTAAGTGTAAAAAGGAAAACGTGTCACTGCTTATGACTGCAAATGAGAAGAAGGTGTGAAAGTATCGATGGGAGAGAGCTTTCTGAGGAATGCTTTTTTACCTTTTTTTATTTCAAGGCTCCTCAAACTTTTAGCCTAGTGCCTTGGGAAGCCCCTCCACCCCACCTGTCTCCTGGCATAACACTGTTTCCACCCTTATCCCAACATCGGCTCCCATATAGATCGAGAAACAATTTAAGTTTCTAGGTGTGCTAATTGTTCCATTTTTATTTTTATAGGGAAAATTTTCCATAAAAAAGCCACATCATTTTGCTGTGAGATAATGAGGTAAAACTTATTATCCATCTGCTGTACACACATTTTGGGTAGCAGATTTTTATTATGGTAACACTACAGAGGTCCTTAAAAAACTGCAGGATTGGTCTGGTTTAACATCACTCCCTATGATTTTCCTGCAGCCTTTTGCTTCATCTTTCCTGTTGTGGTCTTCCAAAGGCAATGAGAGTAATTGCATCCATCTCTTGCACATTATGAAACCCCAGTAAATGCTCTCATGGCTATGGTCTGGCAGGTTTCTCCAAGGTATCCAGGACACATCTATGTGGACATGGATGAAGAAGGGCTCTGACGGGAACAGATGCTGACTGCTGGTGGAAATGTCACTTCACCTTCATGCTGTCGTTTCTCTTCCACCACCCCAGCCCCCTTCAGCTTCACCTCTGCCTTTGAAGGCAGTTTGAAATGCAAATACATTTATGTTACCCTTTGATCTAATTTCATCTCCGTAATTTCTCATCATGTTATAAACCACTCAGAGTGAATAAACCAGTAATTAGACATTATGACTGGAGTTAGGTGCAATTAGCTATTTAAAGGAGAGCTAATAATGCTGTTAATGGAATTTCTCATTTTGGGGAGGGAAGGGCCATAGTGTTAAAATATATCTGTAAGAAACTCTAGTTAATGTGTAGAAATAGCACTCCACTGATTTTATGTGTTTTGCTCTGTAATTCAGGTAAAAGATGCTCCATTTTACTGAGAGATTAGTGCCAACTTTAGTTTATGGGAAACTGTTTCTTGTTAAGTTAGCGATAATATAATTGTTCTGAGCTGTGCTGCTCACACTGCAGCTACTGCTTGCTTCTAGAGTGGATTTTTTCAACTGATTGTATTATGTTGGTTAGGAAAATGTCTGATGATGTAGCCTGGCTCCCACAGGAGGAGGCATTTGTACGATATATATGAAACCTGCCTTAGAGATCGTTTTTACATCACGTATCTTGAGCCAGCTTGGAACATCCTGAAAAAACAGAGGGCAACCAAACTTAGCTAAAAACCCATTTTGCATAATATGGCTCTCCCTGGCTGTCTTCATCACTCTCCTTGAAGCAAATTCATTGAAAGTGTTGCCTAGTGATGCGAACTGCTTCTTCTAGCTGTACCTGAAGAGACCTGGACCATTACGGGTTTTTCATTTTCAGTTTTGCTTCCCACTATGTTCCTAAATTTCATTTGTCAGTAAGTGATCCTCCCTATTTTAAAAATTCTGTCTATAATTTCATCCATTTATGTATCAAATGGCTGTGAGTGGATATATTTAACTTCCAAAGTGCCACAATTTAATTCAGGAAAATATGATACTTTGAGGGTCACCTTTTCCATGTATGAATGTTAACAAAAAATAAAACCCCCCTGCCTTCCAAATCATTGCAGAAGAAGTTATTTTTGTTTGTTTTGAAATGCTTTCAGTAACCAGTTGAAAAGGTCTTGGAACCCCGTGGCTGAAATGCTGAAAGCATGTTTGGGATCTCATACACGCGGAGGTGAGAAGGCTGGACAAAAGCTCCAAAAAAGGGGTGTGGAGAGTGAGGTATGGAATCATGGGGTGATAATTCAGTTAGGAGGGACCCCGGGAGGTCTCTAGCCCAACCTCCTGTTCAAAGCTTTGTCAGCTGGGAGGTCACACCAGGTTCCTCAGGGGTTTATGTACTCTGATCTTAGAAACCTCCAAGGAGAGAGACTACACCTCCTCTCCGAGCAACTTGTTCTATTGCCTGAATGTCCTGGTCATGAAAGAGCTTTTCTTTGAACCTGCCTTGTTTCAATTTGTGTTCGTTATTTCTTGTCCTCCTCCCATGCAATACCGTGAAGAACCTGGCTCTGTCTTCTTGGTGACCTCCTTGTAGGTACTGGGTGGTTGATATTCAGCCCCTTTAAGCACAAGGTGCTAGTGAACAGGACTGTGGTTACAACTCATGGTGGCTCCTCCAAACAAGAAAATTATTTTAAAGATAAGAAAACAAAAAGAGAAAAAAAAAAAAAGAAAACAAAGGGAAGACCTTTCTTAAGAGAGGAGGGTTAAGCAAGAAATATGCTCACACAGGCTCATGACTGTTCGTGAATAACATCCAAAGATTTGTCAAACTCTGTAAGCTTTGTGCAAAATAATAGCTTAAAAATAGCAGCACCGGAGGAAAGGAAAATGCTGGTAGCAAGCTTGGAAAGATCAATTTTCTTTGAGAGTGTTTCCCACAATAAAGAGCTAACGAGCTTCCTAAGGGCTTGGTGATAGAAACAAATGATTCAGCTGTAGGATCTTAGGGACTGGAACCATATTTTATTCGGTTTAGTGGGAGTGAAGGCTTGAAATACTGTCATACAAATTATACTATTAATAAAATCATTACTTAAAGTAAATTCTGTGAGTTTGACAAGGACAGTGTGATTAACTCCCTGAAAATAAAACAAAGATCAGTTCAAACCAGGAATCTTCACCAGCGTGGTTTTTGTGGTTTTTTGACATGCAGTCTTTGCCATTAGTCTTCTCGAGTTCTTTCAAATACAGTTCGCAAGATCCAGTCCTGGGCCTCATTGCAGGCTTGCCGTGTCCAGCTTCTCAAATATAGGGATGCAGGCACAGTGGAAGAAAAATGGAATTTCCTTCATCCCGAACTGAAGGGGCAGGTCTCTGTGGTTCAGTGTTGGGGAAGTTGTGCTTTTGCTTGAATCTCTGTCTCTTTCAGTGCCTGCTGTGGATGGAGGAACCTCTGCCGAGCACAACATTGGATAAAATGTGGGAGACTGACTGGGAGAGCAAAGTTCATCCTGTCCCCTGGGTACCCGACGTGCACAGATGATCTAGACTGTCGTGGTCGAAGTGCAGTACAGCAGGGCTTCTGGGTGGTGAGCTGTCCACCTTCCACTGACCTACTGGCCAGTTTTGAGGACTCCTTTGTGGGTGTGCAAGTGGGAACACAGCTAGCTGGGGAGTGTAAGGCAGATGTCAGTTTATCAGAAAGATTATCATCACACTTTGCCATATGAATCACCAGCACTTCTGTTTTTACTGCAAATGTTATGTCAAAATGATGTAAAACACCCCAAGGAGAGAGGAGGAGATTTTGGACAATGACACGTGCACGAGAACTTCTCATGCCCATCCTCAGCCGGACACAGGCAGCTGTGCACATCTCAGACATTCAGTTCACTTTTAACTGTAGACCCTGCAATGAAAGTCAGTGTAGCCATTTCCATGTCTCTGGAGGCTTTTTCTGCATTCAGCTGCTTCTCATCTTTCAAAAAAACTGTGTCAATAATAGAAAGATAGAAGGGATGTTGTACTACTCTAGTCTCATCATAAAAACAAATGCTAATTACTTCTACATAAAGTAGAAAGGACATCATGAGTCTATTTTAAATCAGTGACCAAAGGCAAGGATGTGTTTTCAAGATTAGGGTGAGCTGGATTGGTTGTAGAAGGTAGGGAGGTTTGGGTTTGTTTTGTTTTGTTTTGTTTTGTTTTTCTTGCAGAAAATACCTCTGGGCTTTTAATTTGGATTAATTGGGGAATAGTTTTTTTTTCTTTCCATTACATTAACGATTTATTCCACATAGCATCCCATTTAGTTTCACAGTGAAGAAAGCTCTCTTGTGGCTCTCAGTAGTCTAGTCCCAGAAGAAAGAATAAAGCGGTGGCTTGTTTCTGTCCCACATTAAAGATATGTGCTTGTTACGGGTATTGCTTAGCCTACGAAGTCTTTCCTGTAATCCACCTAATTCAGGCTCCATTAGCGTGCATTCTTTTTTCCTGGAGCCCACAGGGAAGGAAGTTTTTCTCTTTTTTAATCCTCTGTGCTCTGAAAACAACAGCTGTTCAGTCTTTGTGGGTCTTCTTTTTCTCTGCTAATTTTTCCTCGAGGATTCATGGACAGAGGGGTAAACCACAAAACAGCCAGCAAAAGGTGGGAGAGACAAATTTGTCCTGAAACATCTTCGAGAGAATTCCTGCTCCTTATCTGGAGTGTTTGAATGGCAGCTATTGCTAGTCAGAAGTCTCTGGAATAAGAGAACTAACCAAAATCTCCTGCTTCATCCCAGTAGATGACTCTGAAGTGGGAGCTGGTAAGACTTGGCTGCTAGGAAATTACTACAGCATCAGATTCCCCAGCTCATTGAAGCTAGTTTTTGGGCAGGGATTCCTAAGATATCACAGAGGGACATAGGCTTTTTCAGATCAGGGAGGTGACATGCCACACAAATGTTTCTTGGTGTTAAAAGTAATTTCAATTTTTAATGAAAATGTGAGGATAGTAGATGGCAGGGCAGGAAGTTGAGCCAATTTTTTGTAAAAAAAAAAAAAAAACAGAGTTGGGAGTATTTTAGAACAAAGCAAAGATAACTGGGTCCTGTGCAAAAGTAATTAAATAACTTAATCATACATAGAGATGGGATTTAGTTTCAAGTGAGAGCTACATCGAACCTAAACTGATAATCTCTTTAAAACATAAACATTGAACATTAAGTAGAAAATGACTGAGCCTCTTCTATTTATGTTTTTAAAAAATCAATTTAAATACCATCTGTCTGATTTTGTGGAGCAGTGAAGAGGAACTGATACGAAAACACCAGTCAGTACTTTGTACACCTTCCAGATAGCCTATAGCTCCAGATAATATACAGTGCCATATTCACCTCCCTATAAGGTGGTGTATTTTTCCAGGAGAGCTGCCCAACAGCTGTTTTGCCCCCTGTCTAGGATCACATTGTGGTGAAGGTTGGCACAGAGGCACGCCTGCGGTCCCCCTTCTGAACCACCAAGGGAAACGTGACAATCCGTGGTTGTCCCACCCTGTTGGGAATGGCAAGTGCTGTCTGTGGGAGAGCAGCAGCTGGATAACAAACAGTGATGCACTTGAGGGCAAGTCCAATACCTGCTCCTCAGATACCCCAAATTGTAAAATCGCTACAAATTCTTGAGAGGAACAGACACAGTGAAGGCGGTAGAGGTGTTCCATTTTATTTGTCCTAGAGTTTCCATACATTAACTTCTCCATAGTGCTTTGTGCTTCATAGTAAATAATTACTTGTTCTTGTTGATGTTTACTTTCAATTAGATAAAGCCTTTTATCCTCATCAACACAACTGTTCAAAAATAAATTTCCTTAAGTCCCTGGTAGTGTTTTTTTCAGTTTCCTGAACTGTTTACAGTCTTTCAGCACATCTGTGCTAATGAATAACAACAATGACAATGCAAAACTAGTATTTCCTCTATCTCACAGGTTTTCCAATTTTTGTCTCTTTGCATCTATGCTACCCTTTTCTTCAGCCTCAGCTTCTTTTGCTGTCATTCCACCAGGCTGGGAAAGAGAAAACCATTTATTAAAACTGGAATGATGTAGTTAAACATTTCAAGACATCACACTAACTGTAAGAGCCATTCAAGCTTTTCTTTCTAATTAGCATAAGTAATTAATAGCTACCCAGGAGCAAGTTTCAGATTAATTAATTCGCACTAAAGTTGTCGTCCAAAGTACTCCTTTGACCCAATGTTCAAGGTAACTCATTGTAACTCGAAAGTAAGCTAAGGAAGTGTTATTGGCTACAGTACAAATAGCAATAAAGTTGGCAGCTTTGCTGAACTTTCTTCTGGCATTTTCATCTGCTTTTTTGTGTTGTCCAGGAAAAGGAGAAAAATTAAAAACCTTGCACTGGATAAGGCTGTATTGGTTTCTATTTCCTATGTTATCCCACTGAATAATTCAAACTGTTATAGTCATGTCTTCATTAAGATTTTAATATAGGGAACAAAATCTTCATTAAATTCTTAATATAGGAAGCAAAAATAATGGCGTTATCTTACTTTGGTTTTTCAGATGGACAAACCCTAGGTTATAAGCCATCTATTAAATTATTTCTGCAAATGTGGACAGTGAAGAAATGAAAGTAGACTTCAGAGGTCTTTGCCACTGACCTCCCTGGGACACCACTGTTTTTATCAGAAGTACAATTTATTGTGCAGTTCATACTGTGTCATGTAGAGTACTGATCTGCATGACAGTGCTAGCTAATATTTGCTGCTTCGAGCACTGAAGAAATTTAGTGATAAAGCACTGAATTTACTATTCCCAAATAGAGCTGTCCTTCCAATTCGCTCTCCCTCTAGAACATGTGTCCAGGTTCTTTTCCTACCTGGCAGTACAAGGATTTTCTGTGTGCTTTGTTCCAGGGATACCACTTTTTCTTCTCTGAGATAATCTCCGACAAGAGAGCTGTGCAGTGACACTAGCCAGTGAAGAGTTGTTTAGGAATAGCTACATCAGCACGGCAGTCTTCTAATTTAGAATGTCTTTAAAGCTGCCCTGGCAATAAATGCTTGAAAACTTTTTTTCCCAATGTTTTTGTTTTAGGCGCTCAATGTTCATCCTGTCCATCAACCAAGATAGATGAGTACAGTTCCAAATCCTCTGTGGGAATTACATCACCACAAATGATGAGGCTTTGGGGAGACTGTGGCTGCTGTTATCCCCTAAAACCTATCTTGGGAGGATTTTTGTAATCTCTCTGAAATCCTGGATTTCCAGAACACTTCATAGAACTCAGTAAAACCTCTCCTTGTCAAGAGCTGTGCAGAGAGGCAGTCACGTTGCTCTACTGCAATCTGGCTTGATGCTGTTAATAGTTTCTCTACAATTCCTTACATCATCATGCATTTTTTAGAAGTCTTTTTAAAGAAAGAATGATCACATGAAATAAATACGTAGAAAATCTACTTTGAAGAGTCTGGAGTCTAGTTTTCAGGTTATGCTTTTATTTGGAGATGGCACTAGACATTTTGCTTGTTTGAGAATACAAAAAAAAAAAAAAAGACTGTAGGAAGAGGTAAAAATCTTTTAATAGATCAAGCAATGAAGTGGGAAAAATGAGCCTTAAGTACCCAGGAACTTGTGTGGAGAAGGGATTTAAGAAGAACTTCTTTAACTAGAAGCTTTTCTAATTTGTCCAACCAAATCAGCAGACCTAATATAGCTACTTGCAAAATTTCCATTTGCTTAAAGGAGAATTGAATAGCTTATATTTAGCTGAATATCTGTGGTTCCTTCGGGATGTTCAAGGCTTTATGCAAAAATCTAATTATTATGTTAATCACTATTCAAATGGCAAGGAGTAAACTACAGAGCTCCAATTGCAAGGTAGCGATAGGAAGATATCAAAGGTTGGATTTGGTTCTGAAATATATAAGTTTTCATGGTCTGATGGATGCAAGCCATCTCTCTGGGGGGAAAGGAATTGCCCTGAAAATCAATGAAGTCATTGAAGTTGTAATTTAGTGTTCTGATAAAACTGAAAATCAGCCAGTTAGAATTCTTGGAAATAATGAATAAGAAACATGAATGATTGCACGTGCAGTTTTCTGCATGTTTTTTGGTATATAAATATATATATGTGTATATATAGTTTTCTTTTGCTCTAGTCACAGAGAAATAGGAAACCTTATTAACCATGGAAAAGGCAGTTCAAGATCAAGAGATGATTAAAAATGCTTCTTTTCTTGATAGTGCCATTGTGTTAGGGTAGGAACTGAGGAGGGAGAGCCTTCAGAGACTGCATCATTACGACACTGCAGCAAACAGGCAGTAACAAATCTAAAAATAACAATGTATGGGCGAAGTCAAAGAATACAAAGCTGTGTCTCTGCAAGACGTGGAGCAGCTCCTGAGTGTTTGGTACCTGGCAGGGCTGAACTTCTGAACACTGACACCAGGGTTCTGTTCCTCCACCTCACTTCGATTTTTATCTTTGTCTTTCACAAGCATTGAAGATGAAAGAGAGAAACAAGCTGAGCTGAACAAGAAAGTTAGAAATGCGTAAAGTTATGTAGCAAATTGAAAGTGAAGGGGTCATTGTGGTCTGGAATTGCTGAAAGGATTTACCTGCAAAAGTGAGGCACAGAGGGAATAGCCCAAAGCTCAGAGCACAAGAATACAACTTGGGAGAAAGTCTCAAGTCTTCAACCGATTTTTCAAAACTTCAGAATAGCAACTGGCTTCCATGAGGATCAGTCCCATATTTCTAACACTGATATGGAAAAAAACCTCTTTTTACATTCTTCTGTGGAAGAACAAACCTGTGAGATGTGCAGAGACTGCAATGTAGCAAGTTGTGTGGCGTAATTCAGTCCAAGTGTTTTGGAAGTTGGTCAGATTTGATGTCTAAATCACAGCCATATCTTCTGGTTTCTGTAGTGCATGACTGTGGTGGATAAATTTTCAGTGACATTAATTTATATGAAGAATAATCCGTGTGCCTTTTGCTTGTCTAGACCTGCTTGCCAGCTGCTGTGTTTGGGTGCAGGACCAGCTGTTGTGTGTGCAGAGGGACCAGGGTATTTCCACTGGGGCAGCTCCTGCTCTGATGGAGGACACGGCCAGTGACTTTGCTTGTGGCAGGATAGGAAAGGAGTTTGTTAGAAATGCACATTTACAGGTAACATGACACTGAGTGTGCAGGATATAGCTCACGTGAGTCGTTAAGTGGGCTGTCTTAAAGAGGAGCCTTGTTACATCTGCTCTGCTTAGAAACCTTGCAGCATAGCAAGGTAATCGTGGATGGTTACCTGAAGATGCTGCTTCTCTCTATTTGGGAGAAAAGTCAGATTCTGTATGTCAGCTGTGACTGATGCCTCTTCCACTCCTCCAAGTCATTCTGCCAGTATTTCCTCCTCAAGGTTAGAACTCAGCCAGCACCTCAATAATTTGTTACAGGATCTTTGTTTCTGGGGCTGGTGCTAGGCAGAATCTCGTTTTACATCAGCAGATGCACTGAAGCCTCATGCATTTCACACAGGAAGGGTGCTGCTTCCCGTACTCTGGCTCAATTCCATTTCACACAGTTATTTCGTGTCATGTAATTTCAATTAATGCTTGCAGGCATATGGTGACATAAATTGAGGAATGATTGAAAAGACTGCAAACGTTCTAGAAAGCAGAGAAATATTCAGGGATGTTGGTAGACACTGTATTTGCTACAGGATACACCTTTGTCCAAATACAGAGTCAGGGGACTTTGAGCCAAATTAAAGATGACAAATTCAAAAGCCAAGGAAGAAAAGGCTCTTTAATACACAGCATATAAACAACTCCTGCTTCTTGGAAGAAGTGCTGAATTAGGTGACATAAGGACTTACCATTACATAAAAGAGGAAGCAAAAATATACCTCTGTAAAAGCTCCCCCTTCAATTTGACTCAGAGAAGTAGTAAAGCACAGAGTTCTCTCTCATGAAAGCCTTGATTTAGTAGGCTGCTTGAGCTCGCACCAGTATTTTAGGCTCTAAGTAATTCCATTGACTCCATTAACATTCCATGCTCACTTAAAGTAAAGCACATGTGAAGGGTTTTATTAGATGCTAGCCTAAGAAAACTGTGAATTATATGGCACAAGGAAGATTTTTTCCATAAGAGCTCTTTTGGAATTTGTTCCAGAGTAATGCTTTCTCTTGTTGTGCCCATTAGGGATGAAGGGAGACCTGAACGCTTTTGTGGAGCTTGTTACCCTTGTTAGACTGTATCTAACATAAATGTCAAACCACTGGAAAGTACAGTTAGTGCCTCTCACTGGACTCATGATGGGCTGTGCCTGACAAACAAGGACTTAGCATTAGTCCTGGTGCTGGTAATGATGGTTCAAGTAAAAACAACTTAAATAAAATTATTTAGTATTAGGCTAGAAGTATTTAGCACCTCGTTCAGGTTCAGAAGAATAGGGCTTTGGTACCTTTGTGGAGAGGATGCACTGTATTTAACAAGCAAATTAGATCAATACCAAAGGGCATGCACATTTGTCTTTAAATCTCTGATGCTGCTAGGCTTGCTTTCCTTGCTGAATTTCAGAAAGAAACCTGTGGTCATCAACATAACTTTGTACTGGGGGAGTTCCTCTTCTCTATAGCCCCCTGCCCCCGTTTATAGGTCTTCTAAAGAAAATTTCCATTGCAGTGCAAGATGCTGATACCTCAGAGGGTGGGTGCGGATAGCTTGGATCTACAAAGAACTTGTAGCGCCTGCAGCTCTTCTTCAGTGCTGATGGCTATTTTCCATCCGTGCCTGACACATCTTGGCATGGAAAAGGCAAAATTCATTGTCTTGTGTATAGAGCAGAGGTGTTTACTGCTCACAGGTCTTCATCTCTTGGTACTGGTATAATGAGAATCACTGGAACTTCTCCCTTTCTTAGTCCTACACCTCAGTCTGAAAAGGGGACAGCAACCACAAAATAAACAGGATTTTTTGAGAGTAGGTGGGAAAATTCTGTGCTTGATTTCAGTGGTTAGCATTTGAGACAGGCTTGTTTTGGACAAAGATTCATAACAACACACCAGGGCAGGCAGAGGACTCAGAACGGAATGTTCTCAGCCAGCATATGCTTTATAGAATGTGGTTTATGTTGGTAATTTCTGTGGATGAGTTTCTTGAGATTTGTGTAGTCTCTTGGGTGCTCGGGGCCACGTCTTCATAGTACCTACATCATGGAAGTAGGGTACTGATCAATGCTGGTGTAGAAAAATCATTAACCCTTAGCATGCATAGCACCTATCTTTTTCAACCTTTCAAGTATCATAAATGGCCAGTGTCTCCAACACATAAAGATGACTGAAGAGGAATATACTATCTTATTACCTTTCTCTTATGCCAGACATTACAAAAATTAGTCACATATTACAACAGAGTCACAGCACAATTTATCAATTTCATTTTGTGTCAGCCATAAATTTAATGTGCTCTGTACAAGAAATCCCATTATCATGATTTTATATGTAATATATAAATATAGGGATTCTATTAAAACCAAAAGAAACAGTAGCACTGATTTAACTCCTTTTGAAAGGACTTGCCTTAAAAAACATGGTGTGCTCCCTAGTAAATTCTTCCAACTTAATTTTCCTTTGCAGTATTCATTTTTATAATGTGAGCTGTCAGACAAAAAGAGAGCTAACAGCCTGGCCACATTTCCATCTAACAAAGGATACATTGAGCGAGCTCAATTACTAGTGGAAGCTTTACATAGAAATACAAAAAGAGGGACGACAGAGCAATTTATTTTTACAATAAAACTATTAATTCTTGCACCCTCCCCTCCTTACAATATTCTGATGCTTAACACTACATTAATGAGGCGCTTTTAATATAATTATGGTTACTTTTGTTCCGGCTCTTCCTGATTTTCAGATGTGGCCTTAGAATTAACTGTCCTTGGCCAGAGTTAAATGTTCCCCTTAATTGGGCTGAAACTGTCAGCTTTTTACAATTTCCTGCAACATCTTTTTGCTATTTTTTACCATTTGGATTTAGGGAGAAGAAAGAGAAAACATCATTTCATGATGCTTCTCTCTTTGGGTAATTTAACCAACCTAAAATTTGTAGCATCGTTGCTGGGATTTGCACAGTCTAAAGCTCAACATATGGCCACTTAACTGTTTTTCTTTGCAATCCTTAGATGCAATATAATTTATTTTCTTTTACAGCAGGCTGAAGAATAGGGGATCTATCTCCTAATACAACTAATTCATTAACAACAGGCTCTGTTGATCCTGGAACCAAATCTAACAATTACCCAAAAGGTCTTTAAACTGCCTCTTAAACAATTATTTTAAGGAGTGGGTTATTTACACAGCCAGTAACAAGCTGTGGAGCATTTAATCTTTTAGTTGCTGGTCCGTTCCTCAGCTAGGGTTGTGCTGACTCTTATTTGTTTGTGCCCTATGACTAAGCGGGCTGGCGCGGCACACAAACAGCTAGTTGGCAGTCTCTGAAGGATGGAGGAATAAATGGACCATAGCAACTGAATTCCCTTTTAATTTTTTAGCCTGCCACCCTCCACTCAGTGCAGGGAATATAGCGCTTTGTAATTCAGCTCACCACTGTTACTGTGGTGTTTTCTTCATCTTTATGCTTGTTGCAAGCTGTAGCTGGCCTTTGATATGGTTATGAAATGGCAGGATGAATTGCATCTCTGGATGTATGACATTTATACTGTTATACCCTTATGCATTCAGAGAAAATTAGTCTTTTGTTTTGGACTTTTTCAGACATAAACGAGGAAATTCCTCTTCATGGGCCAGTTGACCCATGAACTTTATGAACTGGGCATCACCACCACACTTACAGCCCAGCAGTTTCAGATACTTTGTGTTGTGGTTGATCTTTCTCCTAAGCATGCAAGAGCAATTCTGCTGGTTTTGGTTTGTATTGCAGACCCAAACCAGAAACTAGCTCAGTTTCCTCTGTTTACCTTGATGTATATGTGAAGCAACAACGTGAACGTGTTGTGGGATGGGACATTTCTTCTCCACTGCCTCCTCCCTCATGAGTAATTGGGTATTTACACCACTGAATGTGGCTTTTCCAGAAACGTCTTGGATTTTTCTGTTGGGAGGTTTGGCTTCAGGAAGAGGACTGATTAGAGACACAAGCATCCTGCTGGAAACAAGGTCTACTGCTCCTCTTCATGAAGATGTGAGAACAATTCCTTCAGCATTCCTGGAAAAATTCACAGTATTTGCTTCCTCGGGAGGAATATTTTAAAGCTGTTTCTGTTCTGGTAAAGTTTCACGCTGTGATTGGTAAAACCAAGTTGTGCAGCCCATGGGTAGGATAGAGGTGATTTGGTAAAATATGGGAAAGCCCTGGTAGGAAGATAGTGCTTGTGCCCTGGAAAAACGAAAACTGTTAAAATAATAATAATAATAAATGGCTTGTCTTGGTGGAATAAATGGTTTGTTTGGATAATCCATTTGGTATCTGAAAGGATTCCTTTTGTTGAAAAGACTGATAAGAGAATTATTAGAATTCCCTAGAGAGAAATACATTAAATGGATTGAGGCTGTGTGGATGGAAAGATGAAGGTTCAATCTGAGCTGCGTGGGCAGAATGCAAAAGCAAAGATTTTAAATTAAACTGAGGCAGGAGGAAGCAATCGCTCTTACAGAAGCATGGAGGGCTTCCCTGGGGACAAAGGGTTTAGTGGTTTCGCAGTCCGGTGTTGATGTGCTGCACTTGTGCACAGCATCGCTCCTCTGAAAACTCCACAGCTGTGTCTAGTGATAAAGACACCGGGGAGGTGATTTTGTGTTGGACGAAATGGGGTTTTCATTGCCAAGGCTGGCAAGAGAGGACAGTAGAGACTTTCTTTACTTTCTTCTCAACCCTTGGAGCCTGCCCAGGTCTTGAAAAAAATCCCAAGGATCACTTCTTTTGCTTCAATGCCTAAGGCCATGTGGTCTGCTTCCTCTGGGGTAGAGGTTAATATTTAATGACAAATCACTTTGAAACTGAAGAAAAAAATTGATGGTCATCTTTGGCCTGCTATGTTCAGGGTTTAGTAGAGTGTAATCCTTTATAAGACGAAATATTTGCCAGATATTTAAATCTGGCATTGTCCAATGAATCATTCAATTATGAAATATTCTGGAACCATTATAATTTTTAAAAATTAATCATGCATTAGACTTTTTGCACCACTTAATGTATCAAAGAAGAGTACTATTTAAATATTACAGGCTTCATTAGCTGAATCTAAATTATTGTTCAAAATCAAGTACATTAGTCTCATCCTGAGAGTTGTGTGACCTGTATTTATTTCTGCTACTGGAATAATTATAAAGGAAATTGTACTGTCATTGTTCATTTTGGTCTTGTTATCAGGAAAACTTGTAATGCTCACTGTTCACTGTCTTGAGGTATAGGAAGGGCTAGGAGCTGTGTTAGCACTGAGGGAGAGATTCACTGAGTATTTGTATTTTCTTGGACAACTTTTATAAATATACAACAACCTCCAAGCTACTCAGTTCTGCACAGTACCTAAAAGACAGCCCAGATCCAGAAACAGGAGTAAGCAGCCATACTCACCCAACTTAATCCTGCATAGTCTGTAACAATTTTTATTGATAAGGTGAGAATCTGCTTGATATAATAGGCCTTTGAAATCTATATACTTTTTGAATATGAAGTTTCTAACAAGAATAAATTTTGTCTGCTATTCTTTCTTTTTGCTTTTGCAGATTGTCTGTCTTTATGTCACTTTTCAGTAACTTAACTATTATGTGATAGAATTATATGCTACTCTATATAGTCAGAAATGCTATATAAAAAAATGCCGATTTCCTCTTACACAAAAACAATGATTAGGTTCTGTTTTAAATAAGGTTATATGAGTGCAGTTGATGACAGTTGCCTCTTCAGGTATGTCCATATTGTTGCAAGATCAATAACTAATTGATCGAAGTGACAAGAGAATACTATTAGATTTCATGAGGTTGTTAATTACGAAAATACCACTAGTGCTTACTGAATCACTAGGGTGTTATTGCTTAATTATATGCCTAACTAAGCATACTCTCTGCTCTAATTAGTGGAAAATGAGTTAAAAATATACAGGATATGGCCTACTTCTATACCCTGTCACAGCTTAACTAATTTTCTTTAATTTCCAGATATTATATCAACATTATAAAATATGCAACACATGTATTTCATAGATCTGCTACCGTTAGTGTCAAATTTGTTGATGCAGCTTAACTGATCTAGAAGTAAGTTCAGAAATTAATATTAATATATTGTTTACAAAGACTGCCAGTTGAAAAAGTACTTTAATCGCAAATAAGACATATTAATTTCAAGTACCTGTGCTCAAATATGATTAAATGTCAATGGGAAATATATTCAAGAAGACCAGAGGTACACTGCAGAACCCCTTTTTAAGATGAGAGTGGGATTCTTCAGCCCTTCCTATAGTAGGCAACATCCACTGAGGACCCAAAAGCCTCCCTCTTGCAAGGCCTGAGTTTGGTTTTAAATGACACCTGTGAGCTGAAAAACGTGCTGAATAGATTTGTTTTCATGAACAGGTTTAGGTTGTGATTAGCTGGTAACTTTAAGCAGGATCTAACCACTCTGTGAGCCTCAGCACACGCTTTATGTGAGGAGGCTGGAATCTGAATTCTGCCCATCTTGCTTGTGTTGATTGTGGTTTCGGTTTTTTTGTTGTCTTGTTTTATTTGTTTTCTTTTGCATCTGTTTACAAACAGTAGGCGTTTCAGGTGATCATAGTGCTGAAATTCAAGCTCTCTTCCTGGTTGTACCTCCGTTTACTAACCTGTAATATAGGAGTATCCATCCCAGAGGATGCTTAGGAGGTTCGTGCAATATTCTGAGTAACTTTGGCTATTGGCTGGCAGTTGTCTACAAAATGGAAAGTGTAGTAAATGAATGAGGAAAAAAAAAATGTATCTGAGGCTTTTAAAATAGGAACTACCTGAGCTGCAGATCACTGAAGGCTGGGAGAAGCATCACAAGGTATGTGCCTGGTTCTTACAGCCGTCCTTAGGCATTCGCTGCTGGAGACAAAATCCTCGGCTAAGTGGGCTTTGATCTGACCTGGTCCAGACATCCCAGTGTAATTAATGCTCGTCAGAGCCTGCAGCAATCTGTATAATCCACCACATTTCTGTTGCTGGATGTGGGCTAAGGGGTGGTCTCTTGCTCTAGTCTCAAATAGCATAAATTAGTGTCTCCACTGAAATAATACTTTAAGCATGAAAGTTAAAGGAGTTTCCTTCACCAACACCAGCTGATAATTTGGTCCAGAAGTATGCCAGTGTACCTAAGGACACTTTTTTTTTGTATGGATGTATGAAGGCTTTATCTGATATAAAATTAGACTGAATCATATAGATACAAACCCACTTGGAATAAATTTTCTTTACTAAAATTAACATTCTAAATATTCCTGTGCTTCAGCTATTTTCATTTTAAATATTTTTATTACAATTTTAGAGTTCTGTCTTGTGTGGATGTGTAGAAACTAATTTTCAGTGTGAAGTCTTCTGCCTCTTTAAAAGAGGAGTTCTATAGCAGATTTGATATAAAATCTGACTTCTCCACGGACAAAAATCACTTTTAAAACAGCACATCCCAAACTGAAGGGTGCAATGAAGCTATTTACGTAGAAATCCCTGGCAATTAAGGCAAAACAAACTTGACAGCACGGAATTAAGCGTGACAATAAGAAACCAAATAAAATCTTTAAGTATCAGGACAGAGGGAGAGTGAGAGATGCTAGAAATTTGTTCAGCGGGAATTGATGTAGTCAGCTTGAGTGAGGAATATAAAACCAATGATGTGTGGATACCCCTGCCTGAATAGCACATAATTCCTGTGGAAAGGGAAAAGGTTTTACGGAGTCATGGTTATCCTCCCAGTGATCAGAGCAATAAACTCAGTTCTTCTAAGGTGATCCCACTGGGTGTCTTTCAGTGCAGGTTGTCAGGACAGGCCACTGAGGTCGCTCACTTGCAGATGCTTTGTTATCTTCTCTCATCCTCCACCTCCGTGTTTATTCAGGGTTTTCTTCCCACTTACTCCCTATAGGGGTCTGCAGCAGATGCGTAACCCTGTGCTGGACCAGCACTGGGAAACCATGGAGCCATCTCACCGTGAAGATTTCTGGGCAGACATTCTGTATGGAGAAGCAGAACAAGGAGCTAAACCGAAGATCAAAGAGCAAGCGATCCCTGCCAAGGTCTGGACAGTGTCCTGAGCAAAGCCACTCTGTTCAACCCTGCTTTGAGCTGGAGGGTTGCAGTACATGATCTCCAGTGCTCCCTCTGACATCCATTATTCTGTGATTCTCCAAAAGGAGGTGTATTAGTGTGTGCGTCAAAGTGAGTTTTCTTGATATGGCAAAACACCTCCTGAGAGGAGTGCAGAAAGAATTTAGACTCCTCCAGAGAAGTCAGCTGCTCATAACAAACATCTCAATTTATATGGCAGATGCCTGTGGGGAGTGAGGTAACTCTGTTATTGTCTGCTGGCAATAACACGTTTCTGCGGGGGGTTTTATTGCCATCAGTCATATTTCCCTCAAGTGTGCTCAAGGAGCAAACAAGTCTTGAATATCCAGGAGATGACTAGCGTCCTGGTGTAGCAGCAAACTTCTTCAATAGTGTCAACTTCTGATACTTAAAAGTGATGCCATGAACATACATCTGTGCTGCCACCCTCACAAAAAGCATTCCAGGGGAGTGGGACAATCCTCTTCTGCATAAATCCTTCCTTCCCATTAGCTGTATTTCTGCTTTTGCAAAAGTCCTGACTTGTACTGATCAGAAACATAAGGGAAAGTTATACATCACGAAATTATCAGTTCCTGACAAGTTTTTATGCAAGCTTCCCATCCTGAGCTCAAAAAACCTCTCTAAATGTCTGATGCAGGACAGTTCCTACACGTAACAGGTGAAAGTCCTCTCCAATGTGTGCCTTTCATGAAAGTGCCCAATTCACTGTTTTACAAATTCTCAGGGGTATGAACACTGCTCCCTCTGCACAGGCCTGTCCTAAAACTCCACACATTTAAGCTCATTGTCTTTGATCCAAATTCCATTATCTCCTTGGGACTATTTGACCTTGTAAACTTGCTTGAAAATCTGGTCACTTAACTGTTATAAACAAGGAGAACCCAGAATGCCTTGAAATCTGGAGATCTTGTAAAGTTTTGTCCCAAGCTGCCTAACCTTAGGTATCAAAGAAGGAGTCAACTTTTAAGTCTGAACCTCAGAAAACCCTGTGTACATAGCCATGAATTTCAAGTCTATTGAAGAACATAATTGTCAGGAAATGTGGAAGGGAGTGTCCGGGACCAAGTTCAGAATCTCCGGGTAGCACCAGCTTCAAGAACTTCTTAAATGACCAGTTTATAAAGCAATACTTATCTCCTCCATATAGCAAGTTCCCCCCAGAAAGCGTTTGTCTTTGCAAGCTGAGTCCTAAATGCATTTGGACAAAAAGTACAATATGTATATGGTAGCAGGGAAGCCATAGGAATGTCTGTCTTCGAAAGAAACAAGCATGGTAAACAAATGCATTACTTGTGTGCTGGGGTTTTGCAGCTTGGCACACTGAACTAACTCATGGAGCCTTACATGACTTTAATGCAATCAGGGGAAGGTAAAAAGCATTTACACCAAGATGCTTGTGGCTCTTAGGTCTTTTATTAGGCTAGAAATTCTGTGATAAAAGCTCTCTAAAGCACTTCCAAAACTTGTTTGAATAAGATGCTTTATAAAATCATGCCAGAAATTAAATATGTCAGTTCCATTGTTAAAAGGAGTTGAAAGGATATCTAAAAACATATGGGCAGTGCTTGTGTAATTCCCATGAGAGTAGATGCCTGGGAATCTCAGGAAGCGACTGATCGGTCTGACCACCTGCTCTGTTTGCCTTTGCGTGGTGGGGAAGTGTATGCCACACAGTGACCAAGATTTCTGACATCAGCATCCCTGGTGGAATATTTCCAACACAGACACCTCATATTCATCACTATTTTTCCCAGAGCTCCTTGGGAGAATTTCTCTTTCACATGGGTTTCTTAACAGGTTTGTGAGCTTTTGTTATCTGGTGAAGTCAGTTAAAAAACTCAGTGTTGGTTTTGCTGGGCTTAGGCACACAGTAATGGTGTATGTTTTGTCATTAAGTTGCATAAATAAACACACATTTGCAAGAGCTGATGAGCAACTTTCATCTGAAAATCACCATTAATGCTTCACAGAATAAACCGAAGAGCCTGGTGCACCTATTTGATTACCCAGGTGGCAGTCCTATATGATGCTACTACATAAAGACACAGCAAGATTACTTGTCCATCCATCACTTAGAGTAATTTTTCTTTCTCATCTTCCTCTGAGCTTTCTGTTCTTTGATTACACTATCTTTATCAGACAGGTGAATCTCACAGTGCCTCGGTGGTGTAGTTTCTCCCATGTGAGTTTCATCCACATATATCCACTTGGAAGAGGGGAAGAAATGGAGATAATGTAATCTTGGAAAATAACTCAAAGGGACAAGTTTTCTTTCTTGCTTCGGTGCACAATTGTAAGCCATTTGTGTTAGAAGAATATTGGAGAAGGCAATGGCTGTACACTTTACTGAGCATTAGAAATATCTTAATTTTTATTGTCTGAATTTAAAAAGTAGTAATACTGAAATATGTTTGGTTGTATTTGTTTTTAAATGCATTTGATTTGCATAGTTTAATGATATAATTTGTAATTATTTGTTTACCATTCCTCTCTTGACAGTTGAGTAAAAAAAAAAAATCATTTTTTTATCACAACAGGTAGGTCTTCAATTTCCACTCAATGCAAGTCTTTTCAAAGACAAATAATTTCCATCTTTCCCAATTCGTGGGAAAGCAAAGATAAACATAATCTTCCCTACCTATAATTGCACTGATAAACTGTGTATATATGTGGCCACAGATAAAAGCATCACATCTGTTCAGTGACTTCAGCGCTATGCAGATTACCCCGTTTATTTCTAACTCTATGAATTTGACAGTATCGCCTTAAGATTTCTATTCTAGAGCACGTCAATGATCTTCTGAAAAATACATTTCTTTGCTCTGTGAGACAGGATTGATAAGGTAAACTATCAGAATTACGTTTAAACATTTGAGGAAATTTCAAGGACATCTGCTAGGGAGGAAGAGACTTGATTTTCTCTGTCTGGCTGATATTAGTAGGTGCGTATATGTCATGGATTAGTAATACTTAAAACTATTTGCATTATCATGGTGTCTTTGAAGAGTTGCTATGAGTATGCATATCCTTCCTTCCATCCATCCTAATGTTGCTGCCCTGGCCAGGCCAGGAGTGCCGCCTGCCCACACCTGCCTGCTCTGCATTGATGCCTGGCCGGCAATGAGCAGTTTTTTCCCCTCAGGCTTTAACAGAAGCAGCAGCACTTTGCCCACTACTGCCTTGATTGCTCCTGGAAATTTACAGTTAATTGGACAGAGCATTCCAGAGGTGTCCCTTCTTCCAGGTAGCTCCCTAATAGGCATCGTGAGGATTGCCCCAACGCCAGGGCTACCAGCTCTGTCAATTAAATCAAATTATTTATTCCCTGCTGCATGAAGCATTATTCCTAGTGATTTCTTTTTTTCCCCTGTTGCTTTGTCCTGTTAATTAAGTATTGATGGAGACCTCCTACTGTTTTCTCCTGGAGTCTGTTTCACAGTCATATGGGCCTTTGACTATTTTTCCTGGAATTCAGCATAAGGATTTCTGTCTTTTTCATGATGTCGTTACACTACTCTTGGTTGCACACTCACTGGTCCCTTTCAGTGATCTCCAAATGCATGTTAGTGTATCCCACAGAAGAGTTGGGTTATCTTGGTGTGATGCTTATAGTTGGGCAGGGGGCTGCAGAAGCCCAGGCTGCCGATACCCCCAGCTACATTTTGCCCTCTGTGTACAGTGCAGTCTGCCAATGCAGCGTTTAACTTTTTTTTTTTTTTTTTTAATTTATGTGGGAATGTAAAAGGTGTGCATGCTTCATGACAGCTGTCTGCACATAAATGAATTTCATCCCCAGCAAATTTCTAGAGGCTGGAATTGAGTCTGAGTCCTTGTATTCAGTCTCAGACTGCACTACCTTCTAGTGGCATTTTACGATATTTCCTCCATTTTTCTAGCACTTGCTGACAGTGATCAGGAGTCTGAGGCACGGCTACACTACACAAATGTAGCTTTTTGGTTGCTAATAGACTACAAAGCTTTTATTTTCTCAGGAGCAGTAAAAATAGGATGGCAAAAATCTAATTTTATTCGATGGACTTTGTTTCCGTCAACCTGTAACTGAAATTTCTGAAAATGCATTTGCTGTCTTTTAATGCCAGTCTGCATATCACACAAAACCTGACTGACATAAATGAATTCATGGTTGATAGTTGGACTTAATAATGGATAGGTTTGCTGAAATGTAAGCAGTCATTCTCCAAATATGAAACTGAAGTTAGAAGTGTTGAAGTGTTCAAGGGTCCATGAAGTGATGTTGGAATAGATACTTGCTTGTTAGAGGTTTCATTTTACTTTGGGAATTATTTTTCTGCAAACCAGAAGTAACAATAAATTATAAAGCCAATTGGTTTAGATTAAATTATAATGAGAGTATTTCAGGCTGTGTTCTGCATGGATGACAGTGCAGGAAGACTGTAACTAACTGCAAATGGGCTTGTAAGGGATTGGGTTCTGTCCCAGCTTTTAAGCTTGTGCATGAAAATTAACAACTAGCTCAGAACTGAGCTGATGGACCAGTTCCAGCCGAGCACAGGTTCTCATTGAATGTGGCTCTCTGGCTGGTCTCTTGATTATTAAACCAGCTTTTGACCTAGAAGATGTAGGAGGCATAAGGAGTTTCTTTCCAGGGCTAGCAGGGCAGCTTTGTCTGCTAACGTGCTGCAGCCTGCACGTAACTGTATTACCTGATTTTTGAAGAGCAAGAACTGAGCTTACAGTTTAAGTGAAGAGAAACCCCTTTCTGTGAAGGAGCCACATAAAAGCTCAGTGAATTATTTCACCATGGGCTGGCAAGGAGGGGAGGGAGGAACAAGTCACGCTATGCTGGATTAGTCAAGGTTATAATTAATAGCAATGACAAAGGCATAATCTGTTCTTTATGCCCATGAGCAAAATAGTCTAAATTATGCCTTTTCCAACTCTTTATAGTAACAGGGTATTATTAATTACCCGATTCTTTAATGTATAAATGTCACTGCTTTAATTTTCATCATCTTTTATGATGGAGACCTGTTAAGCGTGTTTATATATATATAAAATGAGCTATGAAACCAGAGTGCACAACTCGGTAAACAAGGGAAAAAACTGAAACAAAAGTGGCAACAAGATGTTGCTCTTCCTCTGGGCTCAGGATAGCCTTGTTCTGGTTTTTCATCAGGCTATAATCCTGAAACTTTGGTACATGAACAATAAGCCGTGGAAGCTTATTTATTGCCACCAGCTTTGTGGAAAAATGTCATCATCTCCAAGTGAGACTAGATGTATTGTTTTGTTTTTTTTTTATTCCTGCCTAAGCTGTAAAAAATTGCATACCTGTTCAGACACATAGTTTAGGACAGCTATATCCCACTGCAAATCTTTAATGTTGCCTCTCTTGAAATTTGGTCTTCAGAGAGTTATTGCCTGCACAGGACTTAGCTTATTACTTCCCAAACTATACACAATTGAGTGGGTTTTTTTTTTTATTTAAATAAGATTAGGTTTAACAAAATCTGTGAAATGTCATAGTTTGACTTTAGAAGAAATCACAGCGGTAAAATGTGAAATTGCCTGGTTTTATGATCATTTAAGATCAGGAAGCAGAAATTTCTGTCACTCACTTCAGTAAAAGTAGAATTACGCTTGTAAGATATTAAGGCAGGGGGTGAGGATGTCGTACAAATAGAACAAAGATGTAAAAACATTGTAGTTGTCTCTGAGGTATTTACTTGCATCAGTGGGCAATAGTCTACAAGAAAGGTGCCCAGATGAAGATGCAATTTAAAATAGTATAGCAGCAGATAAAAGGCCAGATGCCTGTTGCAGGCCATTTAAATGCTCATAAAAACCACAGTTGCAGCACACCTCTTTGCAGGACTCTAGATGTTACACACTTCTCCCATCTAAACCCTGTGGAGACTTTGTAGTTTATATCATTAATTAGGGCTTTTTAGCTGATTTCCTTTGATTGAAGCTTTTTAGAACTTTTTAGAGATTTTTCAAGAAGGAAAAGCCGCAGTTGCAGTTTGATTGACCAGCTGCATGAGCATTCACACGTGAGAATTAAATGTGATCAATAAAACTTCATAGGTCATCTATTGACAGGTTGTGTAACTAAGAACTAATTCTATGTGAGTTTTATGCAAAATTCGGTACAGCAAATGCAGGGTAGAATAAGAGAAGAGACACCTAATTTGCTAATAGGAAATTTTTTTGTTAAGACTGAGGGAATTTTTAATTCTCTAACCACCTATGCCAAAGCGAGGTGGGTATGAAGCACTTTGGTAGTGACACAGAGTTTCAGACCACAGCTGGGTTCGCTATGGGCTTCTGTGGAGCAGCTCCAGCTGCCCGTTGCTCTCTGTCATCCTGAGTTATGTGGGAACATCGCTTGTGGGACTGTTTGGCAACACAGATCAAGGGATGATCCCAGTCAAAATTAAAATGAGCCTCAAAACACTGCAGCAGCATAAGCAAAAAGGTGACTGTTGCCAAGAGCAATGTTCCAGGCGGACTTTTCTATTGACTGCATCGACAGGGATGGATGTGCAGGGGCAGAGCAGCAGGGGCTTCTTTCCCCTCTTGCTGTTTGTGTGTCATGGTGGCAGCCAGAACATCTGGTCACGAATGAGGGGCAAAGTCATTCTTGTTGCAGTACAGAGGGCAGATGTGGGCTTTGCGTGAGGAACTCAGATCTATGCATATGTATGTAAAATCAGCCTTTTCTTTTTTCTTTTTTTTAAACTCCTCAATTAATCTTTTCTTCTCTCAATCTGCCACTCAACTGGGACAATTAATGATAAGTTGTTTTACTACCCGCTCGTGCCAGTCAATTTAATTCTTGTGTACACATACTGATGGATTTTTTCACAACACTGAAGGGACATGTTTGAATAAAAAAAAAAAATCTTCTTTATTTGTATCTTAATACCATGAACATTTGGTGAGTGTTTGTTTTTTATTTATTGTTTTATTGTAATTTGTTTTAAGAAAAACATTTTCTTGGCTAGAAAAGTAAAAGCCTCAAGGAAGTTCTTAATTCATTCGAGTTGTTTAATGACTTGAACACTAGATAATCCCATTAGCATCACAATCCCTGTTATGGTGCAACTGGGAGGGGAACGGATCCTGTAATTCAGATATTTGGAACAGAGAAGCAGATAGCATTTGGGGAAGGATTTAGCCAGTTACCTCCTCATAGTAGCTGAAAACAAGTAAAAGAAGAAATAGCCTACTCTTACAGTTCTGGTGCCTGAAATTAACATTTACACCAAATCATCTGAATGAAATTCCTGTCAAAGAGTTTAACTTGTAAATATCATTTTCCTACCTATTTCTCCATTAGTTGCTAGTTATGCTTGAAAGATTCCTGTCGGTTTTACAACGAAAGGTGATTCAATTTTTGGTAAAAGTATTTGTGAATTGATGATCTAATAAAATAAGCAGATAAACCATGAGTTTTAAAAAATGGATATAAGCATTTGTTCTGATCACCTGGATGCTGTTTCATCCTTCTCTCCTTCCCCAGACTTAGCTGTTAAATTCAGTTACGAAGCTTGCAAAATAGAGATCTGAAGCAAAGGCAGTAAAAATTATCTTGCAGTGCAAGATTAATGATCTTGCAGATCTAACATATCACCTGGGCCTTAAGCAAAGAGTCAGGGAGGGAGGGAAAGTCAAGAGGCTTTTCATATGAACATTACATGTGCTTTCCAAAGAAGTCTGGATACTGTAGGTCTGCGGTGCTGCTAAGATGGGTGTAGTGAGCCTGCATCACAAGCTTATCCTCTGTCTTCTCCTTAAACTAGTTTTTGTGCAGCGAAGCAATTGGCCAGTTCAGGAAACTGATCTGGCCCCAAAGCAAAAGATTATTAATATTCAGCTTAATCAACTTCCTGATTAAGCTGGCTTCAAGGCCCAGTACGGCATGCTGGTGCCAGCACAAAGAGGGACAGAATGCAGCCTTGCAGATGGGGAAGAAAAAGGCAAGATCAGCGTTAAACCAGTTTGACCATGAAACTGCACTTCAGCTCTAATAAACCACATAATGAATTGCTGTTCAAAGCTCTGGTATAAAAACCTTTAATGTGTATCTAAAGCAGAGCTGTATTCAAAAACAATTGGCAGAGAATGGTTAGCAGGGGGATGGTGTGCTGGCATTAAATTGTGTTTTTTACCAAATTACTGGAGACACATCCATCCTGTACCTGCATTTCTCTGTCAACACCAGCAAAGGATGCCTGTCGGTCCAGCTCAGCTCCAGCGCAGCGTGAATGATGGGTTCCTCGCTGGACACGTGGATGAGCGGGAGCCCCTTTATTCGATGAGTGCACCTGCAGTCATTTCTGTTCAAATTTCTCTGCTCTGTCTCTTGAGCATTCTCTGGGGGCCCTTCTACACTCCACTTCCAAGACTTTCACAGATGGCTATTCTGCAACCCAGATGTTGTTTATTTATTCATTTGTCACTTTAAAAGGAGCAATCCCAAGAAAAGAATAGAATGAGACATGTTTGTTCTCCATCGAAGGAAAAAGAAGGGGACTTGTCAGAGTTTCCAGCACGTGCGTTTTTGAGGTTGAAGAAGTTGCCACAAACTGTTGCTCCTCTCTTAAAAGAATCTGTCCCATTCTTTTTCTACTAGAAGGATTCTGCTTAGTGAGAAGCTGGGCTTTGAAACTCCATTCCTAAAAAGATGTCTGTGCTACAGCCACTCAACAGAAGCTATTTACCTGTTGTATGTGGGATATTTCTCTTTGCTAATGAGTAGGTTAATAACAACTCTGTTTCTGACAGCCTGGGGTAGAAATCCATGAACGTCTCTGGAGTGCCTCTGTGAGGTATGGCTCTGCTTCTGGTTATTCCATGGGGTTAAAATACGCATATTTTGTAGACATTCTACGGTGGCCACATGTCACATTAAATGTGTGTAGGAAGCTGAAGAGTGTTACCATTTAATTTTCAGGGACCTGTTGCAGAGGCACAGTTAACAACCCCCTCCTGACAGCTCTGTCAGATCATAACATCTCTTATTGATATTGCAGAGAATCCAGTATTTATGAGATCAGCTTTTTGCAAGAGTTCAAACAACACTGAGTGAAGAAACCATGGGTACAAAAGTTCAAGCATCAACAGGCTTCCCTCTGAGGCATTCAAGACCATTCAGCTCCACAGGGCATTCAAGACCTTTCCTACCACACTGCTATGCTGGATAATGGGACTCTCAGAATAGCATGGTTCTTTCAAAGCGTTGCTAAAGAGATTGAGGAGGACTTGGGCTGCAATCAGTCTCCTTAATGGTGTTACTATAAAGATTGTATCTCTTGTCCATTCATTTGTCAGAGTTTTTATAGCAGATACAGCTAGAGAACATTTGTCATTCAAGACTAAATACAATAGGAAACCCGGTACATCACATGCAACACATAGTTCTCTTTCTCTGAGTGGGATATTGATGTTCAAGCAGAGACTGTGGTCTGTGACATTTTTGTCTATTGATGCTGTGGCTCATTTTCTAGACTGGAAATAGACGTGTTACTATCTGAATGAACACATGTCGAAGAGACAGTTAGGTCTTCCATTCGTTTGGCCCTGCAGGATCTATAATAATATCACTTCTTGTTTTGCTTACAGATACAAGGAGCAGAGAGTTGATGCAGTCATATCCTCTGTACCAGTGATCACAGCAGCAGTTGGAGTAAATTTCAATCTCATATTTAGCAATGCTCAGAGCCTGAAGATAAGTTTTAATTGAGCTTGCAGAAGCCTTTTTTTTTTGTTGGAAATTGTTCATATTCATTTGTTGAAACATCTAGGAAAGCTCACGGGCGATTTCAGGCTTTGAAAGGATGGAGCTCATTAACTTCCACCCAAGCTGAATGTCAATTTACATACTAATGTCAATTTTCTCTTACCTTGGTGTCCCCAGTCACATTTTTCAAAAAACCAAATGCTTAAAGTAATTTTTAATCCACGAAATCAGAACAGTTAAGAAATCAGCCCCAGATGTATTTCTCCAATAGGAGCTGTTACATGAGGCCTTGCAAACTGTGGGCTTGTTCCCTAATTGCCTTTGAGTAGAAAGGGGCTCTTTAAGGAATTCCGGTAGAAGTAAAACTTTCTACATGTAGTAAAAAAGAATTAAATATGTGAAAATTCTGGAGAACACTGAATTTTTTTTTCCAACTTTAGATCATCAGAACAAATCCATCTGTAATTGGTAATTAAAAAGATTAATAGCAATGGTGTACGAGGCAATGAATAACAATGAAAGAGAAGAGACCATATTTCTCCTTTTGCAGTACATGCACATAGGAGGTAAACTCATAAGACAAAAATTAGAACATCTTTTTGCATCCATATAATAAACATGCCAAACTTGAGCCCAAGAGATATAGTTAGCACAAACTGGTCCTCATTAACCTAAAAGTCCCACTCCTTTGGGCAGAGATTTTTCTGTTCTACAATTAAATTTAGTGGTCAAAGACTCATGCCATGAGCTAAGTAAAAACCAAAAGGGAAATATAAGAAAGGATTTAAAAACAATTTTCCATAACTGTTTTTTTGTGGCTTTTGCATCTTTCTTTGAAGCAGATTGTGATGCTTGATCTTACAGTGGGTTTTTATTCTAGGAAGACTTTGTTACATTTATGCTGCATTTTAGAAATAAATTTCCTCAAGTCATATTTGTGGTGTGTATTCCTTTTGAAAATAATAATTTTGCTGTATTTCACTGGTTCTTGGAAAAGTCAAAGCAACATGTTGCCAGGATCAGGAAAAATATATATACAGAGCATCTGAGCCAGAGGATATTTAGCACTCATCCAAACAGGAAACTAAAAATGTACCAGTTCTTTGGCCACTACCAACAACCCAATAAGTCTTCTAATGTGAATGTTTCATATTAATAGAAATACTAGCAATTGATTTTTAGTTTACACAGTGCAGCAAGGAACTCTGTTTTGACCAAGTCTGCATCAGGAGGTGCCAATTTTTCTTTTTAATAAGAAATTCAAAAAAGGAAAATATTTGTTTAAGTATAACACTAGAATCACTATGGATGGGCATATTTCTTCTCTCATGTAAATCACAAGGGATTTACCATGATTATGAAATTTTTGGTCTTAGAAACCTTCCTCTCAAATACACAAGGAAGGATTTGTTGCATCTTATTATTGCTCTCCTTCAATAAGACCCAGAGCTGCTAGTATTTGCAGATTAGTGGGTGCTCCCAAAGAAGAAAATTAGTAAGTTCAGCCAAGTAATATTTGAACAGCTCCCATTTTTGGGCACTGGTTGACATAATCTTTGTACACATGCCAAGAACTGAGAGGAAGCTTTCTTGACCATGGAGCAGATCCTTACAGGTAAGGTGAGAGGGGAGGTAAGGTAGCATGACTAAACTTTTCCATTTCTGCTGTTAATAGCTTCTGGTCTTGGTCCAGTACCCTGTGATCCAATTTCTAGGTTATGGTGTGTGTATGATATATATTTTTGTCACCTTAGAAACGTGAAAAAACTTACTAACTGGCTGAAAACATCATGGTGACTGAAAAGTAAGTTTTTGTAGCTATGAGCGTGCTGAAGTTTATAGACCAAAGCATGGTAGAAGCTACCTATGATACAGCTGCATATGCAGATCAACACATTTATATAACATGCTGACAGCGCTGGTCAACTTGTCCTTCCTGCATAGAAAGAAATAATGTTGTGTTCAAGTCATTGTAGGTGACATGTCAAGGCTCACCTTCTGTGTCGCTTTAAGCATCATGCAAGATTTCAAAACGAGTAAGTGTGCAGACTTATTGTCTGAATATCAAATCTGCAAGTGTTGGGTAAACTCTTAGTATTGGGTTTACTGTACATTTAAAAATCTTTGTTTTACTATTCATCTGTGTGACTGTTCCAACATTAATGTATGAATATAGTTTGATGACAATGTTCTGCAAATAAAAATCGCATATAGGAGAGGCACAAAATGAGCATCAGATAATGGAATCAGAAAAATGAACTCTGAACAAATAAGAGGATAGTGCAGAAATATAAAAATCATTATATTTTCAGATATACCCGCCAAACTGTTAGTCCCATCAAGCAACGGTAGCTGATAGGCTGAGATGCATCTCAGTTACTTTATGTCAGGAATGAGAGCAACCATGTTTCCAGAAGACAATTTTAGGCTGATGTCCAGAACAGAGAGGTTTTGGCCAAGCTCCAAATTAATCTCTTTTTAAAAAATACTTATTGCATATAATGTCAGAAAAAAGTTTAACAAATCTCTTTTTCCCTTTTAAGTTGTTCCGTGATGAATATGGTAACACAGGGGAGAATTCCACGGCCCTTTACACATCTGAGTCCATTATCCATATATTATTTATATTGCAGAATGAGGTGAAATTTTGGTCTGTTGAGCACTGAATTTTTACAGTAGAGTGCAGAGAAATTATTCAAACCAGGTGTTTCTGTAATTGCAGTGCACTAGGGACAAGACTGAGAACTGAACAGATCCCAAATTTACCCTTTCAGCTCAGTGATGCAGTGGTTTAGTGTTAGTACACAAGGCAATAAAATAAATTGAATTGCAAAACAAGGCAGGCAGCTGGCTTTAAACTGTTGAGTTTTGATTGCACTTTGTGTCTTTATCTCTTGTTTGCATTTGTTTAGGCCTTTATGCCAGTATAATGATATGAAGAGATGAACCTGTCCACTAAAGCTGAGGGAAAACTACCTGTAATGGCTAAAATTCAGCACAAGTGCAACGTGCCCTCTACTCTGACCATTGGCTTAACGTGTGGTACTCAGTGAGTAATGTACTGATACTCCACAGCAGGGTTATTTGCCTCCTTATTCTGCATAGGAAAAAAAGGGGAATAAGAAAGAAGGAAAAAATGAAAAATCAAGTGTGACTTCATAAATTTCAAAACATCAAGTAACACTCCACTTTAAGTACATTTTAATACATTGCCACAAAGTACTTGCATGTAGGCTGGGCTGCTTAATGCAAGTCTAATTTCCTCTAGAAATCTAAAGCACGAGTTTCCTTCCATACCAATGTGAAATTGACTGTGAATTATCTGGCCTGTATGTATACCAATTTTTTTAAAGAAAAAACCTATATATGACCTGCAGTATTGCTATGCCAGTGATGCCTTGGTCTTTTTAATAAGGTATACATGAATACTTTCAGTGAAAATATGATCTCTTGGAGGAGTGTTTGACAGCCACATCTGCGTCTTTCTGACAGAATATGAAATCTCTGACTTTTGCCACCTGTTTTATACAGTCAGCCTGTGTTTATCATTTCCAAGTAATATTTGAAAGGTCAGAAAAATATGAAGAAACCAATCCATGCCGATAAGTCTCTGGAAGACAAGAAAAGATCTTTAAACCTTTTAAAGTTCAGCCAACTGTATCCTAGATCTTACAAGTTAGCCACTGAGATATGTCACCAAGCTTAAAAGTAAACAAAAATGAAGTCAAGTCTAACTTAGCTGCTGCTGCTAATATGCTTTTGGGTTATCTTTGAGATCCTTCTTGAATACCTTTAATTTATTAAAAGATAAAACATATTTTGAAATTGGATTACCCTGAGATTTTTTTCTGCCTATTTCAGAGATTTAATAAAGTTGCTGTGACAAAATCTACAGGAATAAAACAAAATAAATGACTGTTAAAGGGGGGAGAAAGAGTGGATTTGCTCCTACTCGTGACGTTGAGCTCTTCAGAGGACTTTATCCATTTTTTTTTTTTTTTCAGAGCCAGGACAAAAGCTATGCAGGTTTTAGCTCCATTTAGATATTTGGCACTTTGTGTATGATGTGATTTCGATGTGCTGGAGTAAAAGGCATTTTGAGAAAACAAAAGTGTGTTTTTTACATGTATGCTTCTTACTTGACTAAAAATTTCTTGAACTGGTGTCATGACTGAATCTGGCATGAGCTCTCTCTTATTATGCTGGGGCTCCAGACAGAAGATTCATTTTTTAAACTGCATATGTGATCAGATCCTGAAAATAATAATGCTGCAATAGTGGAACTTGGAAACTAGAAAGCAAGATGCACCAGTCTTCAAGTAGTCTGCTAAAAACTTGGTTTTTAAGTTTTTTTTAAGTGGACAACAGTAATATACTATACAGACTGTTCTAGGATAAGTGGGTATTAACAGCTGTGCCCTGCTTTAAATAGTGTTTTTGTCACAGTAATAAATAAACACTGCAGGGAAAATAGGCTGCTATTGCTGTTGGGAAAAATATGCAACCCTTGCTTCACCCATAAGTGAATGTTCTCTCATAATTTTGAACACACTTTCTTACAGTCCATAGAGAAGTAAAATATTATTTTAATCGCAATATACTTACTAATAATTTTCAGATGCCTTTGTGGTTCCACTTCGGCAGTTTCCTGTTATGCTAGATTTTATGTAACACATTATGGATCCTGCTACTTGCTTTTAAGCAATTTCTCTTGTATTACCTGAGTACTGAGAATGAATTCAAATTACTGTGTAAGACTCACCTCATAAACATGGATGATTTTAAGTAAACATGTCTGATTCTTGTAAAATGAAAGTTTGATGTTTACATATCAGCTCTTAGTTTAATCTACCTTAAGCTAGTTTTGGAGTGTCAGTAGGCACTAATGATAAACGTGGAAAACATACAGTCTGTATAAGGAGCTTTGTCTTTGAACCAATATGATAGATAATCCTGCATTGCAGCCAGGATGAACTTGATCAAAGATGGATTTCAAGTGAAATTTCTGGATCTAAAATCCCACACGATTCTAAAACAGAAAACAAGTTTTTCATTAATTAATGTTTAATATTTACAAATTGATCATCTCTGCCTTGCTAACTTTGATAAGCTTTCCTTGTTTATAGGCTGAAGTAGTTCAATTACCTGTGAGAATCATTTCATGTTTCTTCTGCATTATATTGTTCATGAAGAGGACAGAAGCCTTCATGCTTGTAAGTTAAGCTCTTTCACCTGAACTCAACACCATCATTTTCAGCTGGCATTTTCCAGTAAAATGAAAACTTAGAAGGAAAGGAGGTGTCAAGAATTTCCTGGGTACCATAACTTTTGTTAAGAGAGGGTCTCGGCTAAATTTACTCACGCTGACTGTCCACACAATGGCATTTTGATTCTGTACTTGCTACGAAGATACAGTACATGCCTATTTTCTTTGTTTTCATCCCTCTCACTCAGTCCCTGATAAATGGCTTAAAAATTGCCAAGTGTAGTGCCTTTCATATGCAGCTTGCTTTTTTCCATTCAGCGTTTAATTGAGACCTGGAGTACCAAAGAGTGGAGGGAATTTAACGTTGTCATTTGAAGGCCATTGCTAATGCAAGAACCGACACTTCTGTCCATTAACTGTCTGGGCAATATGTTGTAGATGCCCAAGGGAGGAACCTGCAAGTGCTTGGTATAAACATTCCTCTCTTTCCCAGTGAGAATTTCCAACCTGCATGCATCATGATTTGCAGTCCCTGTGTTGAACATCTCTGCTTTACTTGCTAGTGGGAAACAAAAAGTTCAGCTGAATGCTGAACAGAGCCTAGGATGCTTGCTTTGCTCCATAGCTCCTGCTGCTAACAGGAATAAGTCACTGATATCCTTCTTAGTTCCCCAAACGCAGGAGGCAGTTGATGTTATTATCTCAGTGAGGGTTGTTGTTTAGATCCTAGAAGAAATGTTCAGATTCTAGGGAAATGGGACCCATTAGAAAAGAGTATTAGCCTTTAATACTAGAGAGAAACTTGTGTTTAAGGAACATCCACAAAACATACAGAAAGTGCAAATGAAAGAAAACTCTTATAACAGCCGCCGCAATCTATATGACAGAGTAGGGATGTATGCTCAAGAGGCTACTACATGGGCCATCCTCTCTAGCCTGTAACTGTCAGATATCCAGGATCAATAAAGGAAGGGAAATATAATGAGCCTGAGGCATTCAACAAACAAAATTTATATCATAAAGCTTAGGAGCTGAGGGCCTAGCACAATGCAAATTTTACATTGTCTTTTTCTCACCTTGTTCTCCAGAAGAGCAGGGTATAATAGTAGACAAAAAAATATGGGGGGATATATAAAGGAGAACAGTTAAGAAGCCAGGGGATGTGATTATTCCAAAAAAAGAGAACAAAATAAAAGCAGGAATAAAGGCTGCAAGATATAAAAATACTTGGGGTGACAGCTGTATCTCAAAGGAAATGTAACAGTGAAAGCAAATAATGCTTTCTACCTTGACAACATATCTCTCTTCTACTCTAAATCCAATTATAACATTTTTTTCCTTAGTCTCACTGTTCCTTTTATAATAAAAAAATAGTTTATCTGTCTTAGCTGGTTCCAGGAGATTGACTGGAGTAATGCTTACAGCAAAATACTTTAAAATGTGCTTAATTTGAAACCCAGCTGACTGTAATGGGGTTACTCATATGCTTAACATTAAGCACGCACTTAAATGCTTTGCTAAATTAGGCCCAATATTTACATCTTCAGTGTTTCCATATCCTGATAAGAACTTAATCTTCTAACCACATAACACATTGAGTTTGCATAGTATATGAAATACTGCTGCAGGGATTTGACAAGCTAAATTTCATTATAAATAAGGAGGATGAATTCAAACCCCATTGGTATCATTGAAAAGATTCCTACTGATTTCCATAGTTCATGCATATAGAAGAGAAGAATTAGATAAATGTTCCCTAGGACAAGAAGTGGGAGGTTCTTATAAGCTACGAAACAACAGATGTCTTTGTTCTATATCAATCATTTCATCTGTAGTTATTCTGCAGCAGGACTCTGCCCATGATGATTTGAATGATAGCATCTGTGGAGGTTTTAAATAGGGTCCTCACTGCATTAACTCCATGGGGCACTGTTACACCTGAAATGAGCCTGTCTTCTGGGAAGTGTTGGGTAAGATGTGAGCATAACACAAATACAACAAGAATGTCAGTGGAACTCAGTCATAAAATGCAAAAATTATATTGAGATGGTTATAGTTCATTCTTGCTGGTTTTGTCTGTTAAGGTAAATCTTTATGCTTGGTTCTTTCTGTACAGTTCAGTGGGGTATTGGCTGGGGGGTTAGTTTATTTCTGTATTAAGTTTCAACAAAATCTTGTCAGGAAGTTCTGGAATTTTTTGGCTAGAATTATCATAATGAGGTGGGCAAATATAAGCTATAGTTAACAGTACATCTCTGCTGTAATTTTCAAGATCTGAAGTTATTATAAAGATATACTTAGTCCACTGTCTGTAATGCAAGATCCTCTTATTTGTCTTTATTTTTTCTCTTGACTTCTGTGTTCACATTCACCTGGTGCCTTGGCTGGGGACCTGAGCTTGTGTTATGCTTTGAAGAGCAGATCACAATTGTAAAATTGATTTTCCCCCCATAGCAGTTAAGATGTCATTGGAAACAACATGAACTGGGAGAACGACAGGAAGGAAAATATTAATTTTTTTGTATGTGTAAAAATCCTAACCAAAACAAAAAGCTTTTGTAATTGACCTAAGAGTCTCTACGTTTTCTGAATTGGGCTAGCTTATCTCTAGAGAATGGTTCACAGTGTTATTGCTGCTTCTGCCTCACTCTTTCTTCTTTCCTTTGTTTCTTTCTGTTAAGAAATTTGTAACATCTCTTGTCCATCTATTTCTAGTTCTTGAGAGCTGAATTTGTATTTTTGTCTGTACAATACCCAGAGTCTGATTAATTCACAAAATGAGACTCACTGAGTGTAAGTAACTCAGGTGGCAAGGCTGTCAAAGCTGCAGGAAGATGAGGACTTTGGCAGTTATTTATTGGAGGCATTTGGAATTCCGAATGGCCCCATTAAGAGCATGAGTACTGTTGATCTGTTTGCTGCACAGTGTCACAGGGAAGTGGCTTTACAAAGAACTTAAACGAAGGATAGAGTAGTAACTATGTCATATTGACTTGACTTTTATGAAACTCAACAATGTGAGTCAGAGAGTTTGGTGTTGTTATGCCAGTTTAATTACAGCCAGGCCTGGATCTGTGGTTTATGTGATGTCCTTCCTTCACAAGGAGGCTGTGTGTGGGTGTATGTGCACTTACTGAACAGAAAAATGCTCTCAACTACCAAGCACAGTACTGACAAAGTCTCCTTGTCCACTGGGAACAAAGCTTCTTTCTGGACTTGGTCCAGAAGCTGACTGCTGTCACCTCTCATGGATTGCGATGGGAGCTGCTGTTTCGGTACTGTTGGTGGGAAACAGAACAACTCCCCATGTCAAAAAGTGTTTTCCTTTGACATCACAGTCTCGTGCCTGAATCTGAAATTGTCTGCTTGCTGAGATACACCTTGCATTTCTGGTGATTACAACATTAATATGCAAACCATGCAAGTTATGATAAGTAGTTCCAGAGCTCTTTACTAGCAGGATTATGTAATGCCAGATGAGGCTTCTAGCTGTGAGTATTCATTTAAAAATAATGCCCATAACTCTGCTGCAAACTTCTTGGTTTGTATACGTAAAACTGACAGAGTCATATCATTTGTTAGCCACAACTGCCATATTATGTATATTCTTCTCACTCCCCAGCTGTTGTATATCCCAAAGAGACCCATTTTGGAAGAAACAATATCATTTAAATTGTGCATTCATTTAAAAAGTGTTACATAGTGAACTATATTTTTTCTATTTTAATTGGGAAACTTTTGTAGCAGAAAGTTGTAAAGCACCAGGATTCCAAAACAAATATAAAATGCACAACAACGTCTGGAACCATGTTGCTGTAAATGAATCAAATGCTATAATGAAACCTTTTTGCACTGTTATGCGGTATCTAATTTTAAATTAGAAATAGCCAGGCAGCTAATTTACCTCCTTCCTCATTTTTATGTTCATCTGAGATCAACAATGGGGAATAAACTCTTCTTTGGATCACTTATATTCCTTTGGTGACAGACTGGATGTTGATGTACACACCATGGACATCGTGGGTTGTCACATCCGAGGGCTGGCACACAACTTAAGGAAATGAAGATGAAATGAGCTGTGTGTTGCAGACTAGCATGTTACTTCTACTTTTGTGTTTGTATCTGCACAGAAGTCTTCACTCATAACTCATTGATTCATGGATGTCCACAAAATAAGTGACCTGACATCACTCAAATTTTAGTACAATTTCTAGCCTTAGCCCCTTTTCAGTCTGTTGGATAAGTAGCGTATAACCCATGCAATGTGATATGTCTAATACAATTAGATTTTGGATAAAAACTATTCTTCTCTGTTTTCACTTAATCAATATTTTTTAATATCTTCACTTATAAGGTTATAAGTTTGCTGTTTATAAACCCTAAACAAAGCTTAACAGGCAGAGGAGGATATAAGGATAATTTATCCGTGCAGAGTGGAATCAAAAGATTTTCTGGTGTTTATTGCTGTCATATTTACTAGAGTAAATATGAACTTCTTGCTTAATTTGATTTCAATTAGAGCATTTTGCAAAAGCCTACTTACTTTTACTGTGACCAGTTTTGTGTTTGTCTAAGGAGAGTGGTGTGAACCATTCTACCTTGTAAAGACTCAGATTTTCTAAAGCATCCGTGTAGTTTGGAAGCATGGTATCTTTTGAAAGTCAGTGCACCAGTACCACATAGATGGCTTTCTCATCTTTAACTTTTAATTAATAGAGAAGGTTCTGTTCAGGTGATTTTGGAGGCCCTCCATCTGCACGCTTGCACAAGTTTTCCTATTGTTTTTCTTGTTAGCACTTACTAGAAGCTTTGCTTGCCTGAAGCAGATGTTGTATGTCTGTTGTATACTCCTGTAGAGGAATAATGAGAAAAAACCTTTTAAAATAGAATAACAGAATTAAGAAAAAACTGCAATGGTGCTCAGTGGGAAACAGGGACATATGAGGATCCTCTCATAATGTAGAGAAAACTTTTAGAAGAAACAAGGTCAACTAGGTTAAAAATCAATTTCTCTAATATAATGTAAGAAATGCAATCTAAGCTTATTTTTAACCAAAGATTTGTTATGCACTTGGCAAGCAAATATGGATTTTTACAGGCATTCTCTTTCAATTTTATGTGCAAATGACATTTGGCAGAGGTAATTGAAATACAGCATGACTTTCTCAGTTATTTCTATTAGTTATTTTGGTTCCTTATCACCAGCTTTTGGTTCTTGCTTTGGCTTTGCTTGTGAACTCTCTTAAAGACATGTTAACTCTTCAGTTCTCTTCAAATGCTTCTCTCATTTTTTGACTGATAGGAATGTAGATCTCATTGGACATGCATTTATTAATAAAATGTGACACCACAAAAAAAAAAAAAAACTGTTTTTGGTCAGATTCCCATTTGATGTCAATGAAAAAATTCATATTGATTCCACATAAAGCCTATCCATAGGAAGCCAATGCTAACAACTTCTATTGGCCGCAAGGGAATCTTCTTTTTTTTTTCAGGAATGATGTCTAAAATAGTATACAATATGAAGATCAGATAAATTTAGATGTGATTTACATACAAAGAGGCCGAACAGAGCTGCAGAGGAATATTTTTTTGAAGTGTTAATGGCAAAGGAAAGAGCTGTGACCCTGTTAGACTCTCATTATGTTCACACCATGACACAGTTGCCAGGAGTGTGGCAGCTGAAATTGCAACATTCCTAAATGCAGTGAAGTTCTTGCTGTTAATGATGAGCCCAGGATTTCATCCATTCTCTAAATTGGTTAAAATTAATAAAATTCCTCTCCAAACAAATATGTAGAGAAAAGTGATTGTTTTATTATGTTTTCCTTTTTTTCTTAGTTCAGCTTGTACAAAAAATAATGTCTAATACATTGAATTATGTCTATGGTCATATTTTTCTATCTATGTACATTCCCACAAAAAAAGCAGGAACAACCCACAATCTTTCTAATATCTGTCCTTAGAAAATCCTTGGAAGATGGACTGTGTGTTCCATTATAGTGAGATCACAGAAAGCCAAGACAACTGGCCCATGATCACTTAAACCTGTGGTGTACAGAGGAAATTAATCAGGTACTTAACATACCCCAGACTAGCACATTAGCCTCTAGACCACCTTTTTTTCTTTCCTGGATCCTATTCTGCCTCCTACATACATCAGTGTGAAAACTCCAGTTGGCTGTTATCAGATCTGTGCTGAGTGTTTTTAAACTCTGAATTACCCATGCTCTTGAAAGAGGATTGCCTTTTTCTCTGGTGGCATGATGTCAGTTGTAACAAGGCTCTAGATGTCTGTCTGCCCAAACCTTGGGCCCCATCCCAACCCAAATAAATTTTAAAAATGCAACTACTCAATGTGTATAACATTATTCTTTTAAAAACTTGTAATTTTGCTTCTACAGCCTGATTTGAGTAAAATGACTTTAATATTTACTTTTCTATTTCATCAGAGCCAATTAAGAACTATGATTGAGTATCATGAAATGATAAATGTTTCCTGGGTGAGGATTAGCAAGAGTAGCCCAGCCTGCCTCCATCTCGGAGAGCTTGGAAATTCAAAGTTTTTTTCTGCCATCAGTGACTTAGAAAAACAAGAGGAAATTGAAGCCAGAATTTTGGCCTGTCAGACAGAGTCTAGACAAGTCTCACGTATCAATAGAAAGATGAGATAAATATTAAAGAAATACTATTCAGCCTATACCAAGATCCATCTGCAAGTGTTGGAAGTGGTGATATCTTTTTCAGAGGCTTGTGGAAGGGTTGTGTAGTGAACAGCATGCAGCAGAAGATATATGATTCATTCCACAATGAACCCCAAGAGCCAGGTATTTTATTACCTTACACAGGGAGTTACTTCCAGAGGTAGTAAATTTTTCATTTAAGCTTCCTTTGTTGGCTGTAATCCTTTTGATTTCTTTCTTTAATTAAATCATACAAATTTTCTGGCTGTTTTTCCTTTGTTCTATTTAACCACTCACAATCTTTTAATGGTGATGGGCAAAGAAAAAATAAATGCCTGACAAATATACCTTGGCAGCAAAGTCAACTACAGTAAATCCTGTGACTGAAATACCAAGTTGTACTCTGAAGGATATTTATTGCATTTAGGCACACCAGAAGACAGCTCTGAAAGCTCTAATCTCCCTCAGAATCCCAGATTAGATACAGTTATATGACAGCAGAGAGAGAGTGAGTTCAGGAATTTATATATTCTCCTATATATTGAATCTCTGGTTAGTAATATCTCTGCTGGTTTATACAATTTGAATGTGCCAGCACTATTTCTGTAATCGTAGTCTCTGAGTGTAAGTTCTATCTCATGTTCTATCTAGTGTAGTTATCTATTAATAAGTCTGTGTTCATTATTATCATTGTTTCTCTTTCAGTACTGCAATGTTTGTTTAATGCTTCTTCTATTTTTACTCAAACCAAGTTTCTGTTGACTTTAGCAGGCACAAGGAAAAAGATGGTTCATGGTTAATCTCAGAGCCATAAAGAAAAAACACTGATAATTAGTTAACTATAATTTAAAAAATTAATTATGTATTATGTATTCGGTATTGAATGTAGGAGATAAGACCTTGTTATTTAAGTCAGTATTTAATTTGACTTCATACCATAAAGAATTCCTCAGTAGCATGAACATAATGGGTCGAATGTGAGCACTTCAGAAGAGACTCTAGGTTTCAGGCTATCTTGGAAACAAAGGTTTGCAGGGAATGACTTCAGAATGTCCCATGTCTCATTCCTGGAAAAAGGAAGATAAGAATGCAGCAGTGTTTTTTTCAGTCATTTCCTCGTAGCATGTTGCATTAAACAGTTTTTAAAATTATCCATTGACTCTACACTGGTTTATATGATTGGAATGTGTTAACACTAAACAAAGTTATTTCTATTATTTGGTAATTTAACTCATAAATGTAACAAGAACATCCTGTTTATTTAATAGAAAGGTCACAGTGGCATTGTGTCCATTGTAATAACAGTAATAATATGCTGTTGAACAATGTGTACTGGTTAAAAAAGAAAAGCTGGTGGAAAGTATGACTTAAGTTTCACAGCCTTGTGAAAACCAGTGATTCTACAAATGCAGCACACCACCTGCTGATTTTTTTTTTCCTGGTAAAAATGTGTTTGTTTTTTTCCTGATAAAACAGTCAAAGCAGAACCTTTGAGAAACTTCTGAGGTTTTTACTCTGTGCCTTAATTGCCTCATCTGTAACACAAGGGTCAAAATTATACTTGGTGAGATACTTTGAGTGAAAAGGTTTTTAAATTCTGATTGCTAGTAATGTTTGGGCATCATTCAACCCTTTCATAAGGAATTTCCTTTCATTATTGGTTTATATCTTCTTATAATACAACAATCCTAGTTAATTTGATTCTCTCCTCTGGTTATGAAAGGGAGCAAAAGCCTGAGGTTTATACATTTTAGATTTTTATCTTTATTTCCATCTGAAATTGTAATGAACTAAATGATTCAGAGATGCTTACTTGTCATGTCTGATAAAACTACAAGAGAATGTTTCCCCTTCCAAGATAGCCCACTGCTTGTATTATGTATATTAAGATGAACGCCCCCCCAAAAAAACAGTTTTCAAGATTAAATAATTCCCAATGGCATCCCTTCACTAATGAGAATAAAAGGTGGTGCTAGAGCGACGACACAATGGAGACCAGATAGCCTCCGTAACAGTTTTATGCAAATAAATGTTCTTTGTATTGCAGTGAATGAGAAATGAACACACACAGCTACTGCTTCTTAGATAAAAGCAGGCAACATTTTAGACGTGGTTTACTGGAAGTGCAAACCCTTGTGTATTCGTGCCCTTCTTTTCTTCTGCAGCAATCAAAAAAATGTCAAGAAGGGATGAAATGGATAGTAATTTCCATACATTTGATTGTGTATAGTCCTTAGGGTCACCTCTAAGGACAACCAGGTGGAATATACACAAAATATAAGTCATGTAAAGGCCATTCTGGCCTTAAGCAGTATGAAGTCATGCTTGGTGGAGAACACTTCCTGCAAAAGGATTCTCTGCTGTTCAGCAGACTGCCTACAGCTTTTTCAGAGCAGCTTTAAAATCTTGAAAGAGCAACATAATTAACAGAATACAAGAAAACTTATTTGTTAAAAGTACATCTTTAAATTATGATAGAACCTACATAATAACAATCAAAGAAAGGTTGTGCAGAGAAAATTGAGGCAATTTATGATTCTGTTTAATGATCCAATTGTTGTTCTGTGCAGTTTCTAAAAGGAGAACATCATTATACTGCTAAGCAAGTACTGGCTGACTTTAAGGCAAGTTACTGAAAACAAAATTCTCTAAAGTACTGAGTAGTTTGAAATATCTTTAAATACTGTTAAAGAATATATCGAGTCAGTTTATCACTGAAGCTCTCTGGTGCTTCATATGCAGATTGGTCGAGTTTACTTTAGTAGTCCCAAACTTACCTTTTCTGGTGCGGGTAGTACCTTCCTCATAGACACTCTGTTCTGCTTTCATGACTGGTCTGAAAGGAATTAGGAAAAATTCTAATTTGAAAAATATTTATTCAGAAAACACAAAGGATATTTCTGTATCTCAAGCATTTCAGTTATGTTTCAATAAAGATTTATGCAAACTGTAAAGACTTTTACATCTAAGAAAGTACTTGCAGAATAAACTACTTCTAATGAGTGAACAAATCTTCAAATCTCATATTGGATCCAATAACTCAGTGCAGCTACTTGGTAATTTTTCTTTCTGTGCTATATAAGGTTTCATGCAAAAATACTGATGTTTAATTTAAATATTTGTACAGTTTCCGTCAATAATACAGATCAACTACTGATTAAAATTAACTAGGATTTTTTAAAATGGCTTATAAATTTTAGATAGCATTACCTATTTTTTTCCACTATCTCCTTTACTTTTCATATCTTCTGCTACTGCTGAGGTCTCCCCAGCCTATAGTTCCAGCAGCACTTTTGATTTTTCTCCCTGCTGGTTCCTGTTCTACTGAATTTTCTCTGAATAAATCCTGGTCAGATTAGTGGGACACATCTGTACTGGTTAGGTCATAGTAGAGTAGAAGCCCTCAGGACAACAAGAGTAAAGGAAGCTTTGCAGTTAGGTTCAAACATCGAAAAAGAGATGGTGTATCAAGTTCTGCTTTTATGTCCATTTATGAAAGTTCTGGGAAGGCAAGAATTGCTTGTGTGACAATGTCTCCTGCTGGTATCAGTACTTTAAGGTTTTTCAACCAAAGTAAATAAAAACTGGTTATTGTTTGAAGCTATAGCCTTATCTTTTCTTTCTGGGTTTTGCAACATTAAATCTGTACAGAGAGCACAGCTTCTAGAGAAGCATAATTTTGTTATCATTAAAACATAGGGGCTGTTTTTTTTGTTTTGCTTTGGGGTTTTTTTGGTGAAGGTTTTTCATTGCCTCTCTGAGATGAGGAGAGGAAATGAGAATAATACTGAAACCAGCATGTTTTCCCCTTGAATTCTGTTACCCTAATCAGGACTGGGTGAAAAAGGAAAGCCAGAGTGATGAAAAACTTAAAAATATTTCTCTTTGAGAAATTTTCAAGATAGAGAGTTCTACAAATGGAGATGTTATAAAGGAATAGAAGTAGTGAGATTTTTTTTTGTCTCTCTTGTTATGATTAGAAAAATATAATTTAACAATGTGCTGTACATTCAGTGAAAGGAATGCAAATGAAGTTATTTGATTAAACAATGTACTATTTGATTCAAAACTTGATTCAGGAAAGCACTTAAGTGTAGACTTCAGTCCTGCTGATTTTGAGTGTTATCTTCTGCACTTAAATGCATGTACAAGTTTTTTTCTGCTCATAGGCACGTCACTAACTTGAGGGCCAAAGGACCGAGACAATTATCAGGTTGAATTTTGATATAGCTGTTGATATAGCTAACAAAAAAAAATTATTTTGGATTGTCAAATAGAATAATTAAAAAGCACTAATTTCTTTAGGCTGAAGCTGACTCTGGGGACATACTTCAGCCTAATTATCAGTTTTGGGATGGCCATGCTCTTCTGAGGTGTTTGAAACAACATGGTTTGAAACAACATGGTTTGAAACAGGATGTTGACTTAGGTCAACCCGTTGACCATATTCTGTGTGGTCCTTTCTGTGTCTGTACAGTCAGAAGGGTGGGAAAGAAATTGGAAGGCATGAATGAGAGGCAAGATGGCAAAATAGCGCGGGAGTTTGCGGTGAGTAAACCTGCTCTAGCGTGGGCTCTCCATGGGCAGTGGTTCCTTCAGGAGATAGCCACAGGCTGCACTGTGGAGATCTGCTCCGCCATGGTCTCTCCAACATGGCGGCCGGGGACTCCTTTGCTCCTCCTCTTCCCCCTGCTCGGACCTGGGTGCTCGCAGGGCTGTTTCTCACACTTTTTTCCTCACTTTGTGCAAATTTTCCCCTTTCTTACACATGTTTTCCCTGAGGTGCCACTAGCCTGGCCGAGGGGCTCAGCTGCGCCCTGTGGCGGTGCCTCAGAACCGGCTGTGTGCGGCCGGGGCAGCCCCGGCCTCTCCTCACAGAGCCACCGCAGCCCCCCAGCACCTGGGCACCGGCACCCAGCGCAGGGGTGAAGAAACAAGATGTCATTTTGCAAACTCTTTTAGCCGGTACTGCAGCAAATTCTGAAGAGACTGTTACAAAGAATTGTGTGGGTCTGTTCGAGATAAGAAGGGAATGATAAATCCCACGGACGCCTGAGGTGCCGCTTGCCTGGGGCTGCCTGGCTGACAGGGAGCACTTACCTCATGTTAGTTATGGATCAAAGCGTTAAGACCTTTTTCCACAAATTGGTGCTGTTTGGTACTAAGTCTCAGGGCTGATACCATCACTTGAGCTAGCAGGGACCTACTTGCAAGGTGATTTTAGCCTTAGTAGCATGAACAGGTTCTTGGATCGGGTCTTAGCTCCTACATCATATGTGAGGCTATAAAGATAAAAGTACTGCTTATGTGTTGCTTTATTTGAGATAAATATGTTGTAGAAAAGAAAGCCCGGAGAAGGATTAAGATAATAAGTTGTGTTTACATCAAATAAAGCTGAAAATCAATTCTGTTTTCATTCAGCTTTGTTAATGGAAATATACATTCTTTTATTAGTCAAATGGCACAGTTAATTATAGAGAAGATATTCTCTCTGGGTCTGACTTATGACTTGGTTGCACTGCTTACAGTTAATCCTAATGGGAAGATCAGACTAAAAATTAATGATTTCTTGTAAATTTTTATAACCCAGTTATTGCTTCCAAGTGCCCAATGCAATGACACTTGTTTCAGAAAACAAGCTTTCTAAATTTCATCCAGTGCAGCACAGTCCAAAGCTGTTGTTTTCCTGTGGCATTGACCAAGAAGCCTGCCCTGCTGAGGTGTTCCAGGCTTCCTGCTTGCAGGTGCTTGTTCTCACCTCCTGTTTGCTGCCAAGGGATCCGGGAGCACTGCACCTTGCAAGATTACACCACTGAAGCTTCAGCTGCAGGGTTGTATTGATGAATCTGCATCAGTTGTCTACTGATGTGGTTAGAAATTACGTGTAGTTGCTGTTTAAACCACCATGACTATTGCCATCTGAGTATTTGATTTATGTAGACATCTAGCAGAGATCTGTCTTTAAAGTTGAATTAAAGACTACTGAAATACTGTTGCTCAAGACAAGTGGCTCACCCTCATTTTAACTAATCTTCTTGGAATACAAACAGACAGCGAATGGCAGAGGAGAGGTAGGGCAGAAATGGAAGGCTAATACCATATTGTTTTTATCCTGTTGTTTTATAGACCTTGATGTGTTTTTTCCAGTTTATTGAAATTGTGGTTACTTTTGCAGTTATGAAGGCTGGCATTTCTGAAATACCATAATTCAGCTGTGACACTGTGCTGCTAGCAAAAGTCTTGCAATATATTGTAAAGTGCTTATCATAACTTCTATCTCCTCTTTCCCAAATGAGGTGGGAGGGCTTTTATGAATCTTTCCATATTTTGATATAATTTCAATAGCGAATATATTATTTACTCATTTAATGGGAAATGTAATGAATTGGTATAGCTCTTTTACTAGAACATCTGCCAGGGAGTGGCTCTAGCTTAATGTGAGTGAACAGTAACGGCTGTCGCTTATTGGGAACAATGTTAGCAAATGTTCTACTTGGCACTAGTTAAGGATATCTCTACTAAGAGATTTAGTGGTGATCAGTTAGACCTCAGGAGTTAAATTAGTCGGAGAAGTCAAGTTGTAAACACGGATATACTATTATACTCAATAACATCAAATGCAGTAAATAGTCTCATGCATTATTCACAATGATATTTTATTGTCTGAAACCTTGTACAGGTTTCTCTGACAATTTTGTTCAATATTCCTTTTAATTCCTTTGTCCCAAAAGCTTTAATTGAGTATTTAAGTGGTTGGAAGGATCAAGACCGGGGCATATTATGTACTGCCATTATTGTAATAATTGTAATAGTATGCTTTCAAGTATTTCCTGTGTGACTCAATTTTGTGGTGAGTTTCAATCCAATAAGTAAAATGGTTTGTATGGGCTAATCAAGGAACATGACTTTTCCTTCATGTCTATGCTGAGCTCATAACTGTACTTCATGCAATACCTTCAGTTCGTATGGTATTCATGCAGGTAGGTCAGGGCTGACTAGTGGAGGTTACCCAAGTGTGTTTTGATCTGTCATCACATTTCCCTGCCGCAGAAATGAGGGTGTGTATCTGTGTCTGGGAAGTGGGAGGAAAGGAGAGGGACTTGGGGTTTTGTGAGGCAGTCAGTACTGGAAAATGTTTGCTGATCCCAAACGAAAGCTAAACTAAGACTTTTTGGTTATCTAATGTGCTACACAGGATGAATACAGAATTTTGAATTAATAGTTACATCTTGTGAGCATAAAGAGATATGAAGCTTAAGTATTTTAGTATCTATCACATTGCAAAACTGTGGTGGTCCCTTTTGAACGTGAAATTAACAAGAAAGTTTAAAAGCATGGATCAAAAATGTATTGAAAATATCCTGATGGGTGTATCTAGTCTTGACTGGTTCTGAAATTGTAATCCTTGCAAAGGATGTAAAAGTTAGTTAAATAGAATTACCATTTCATTTATCCCTAGAGATGCTATTTTACATTACTGTGAATAATTTCCTGTATTGTGACAGTTGATGGTTATAGCATGAGTAAAGGTAGTTTTTGTCATATTTTCTTTTCAGAACACTATGCTTCATAATACTTCCAAAATATTAATGTAAAAAAGACACCTGAGGAGTGGGCAATTCAGTGCACCTGACAGGCTTGCACACTTGGGATCAGTCCCAAGAGTCTGGAGTAAAGGATGGCATCCCAGGTACAGGCAGATCCCTTGACAGTGAATCAAATAACTAAATGAATAACCAAACCCAAGTGCTGAGGGTGAGTCCCCCTTGGTTGGGCAATGCCACTCCTCATTTTTCTTGCATCTGTGGCACCTTGGGCACTTCAGCCTTTGACCCGACATACCAGCATGATTTACAGCTGTCTTCAGCTCTGGTGTTTACTACAGTGAGGATATAACACAAATCAGTCATCCTGAAAATTTTCTTACCTGACATTGTTTCTTCCATTCTGGCAGGGAACAAGCTTAGCAATTCTGGTCTGTCTTAAGGTGTGAAATGAGATTTAGTTTGTTCTTTCTTTCTTTCTGGAGAGAAGGAAGGGAAAG